>NW_028270177.1:41990729-42229580 GCF_037043375.1 Chiloscyllium plagiosum
TTTTGGTTGCCTCATGATAGGAAAGATGTAGTTGCTTTCAAAAGGGTGCAGAGGAGATTTACCAGGCTGCTACCTGAATTGGAGAGCTTGTCTTATGAAGACAGGTTGAGTGAGGCTTTTCACACTGGAGAGAAGAAGGAAGGTAGGTGACTTGATAGAGGTGTACAAGAGGCATAGATAGATAGTTAGAGACTTTTCCCCAGGGCAGAAATAGCTGTCACAAGGGGTCATAATTTTAAGGTGATTGGAGGAAGGTGTAGAGAAGATGTCAGAGGTAGGTTCTTTATACAGAGAGTGATGAGTGCATGGAATGCACTCCCAGTGGTGGTAGTAGAGTCAGAGACATTAGGGACATTTAAGTGACTGCTGGACAAGCACATGGACGGCAGTAAATTGAGGGGTGTGTAGATTAGGTTGATCTTAGATTTAGATAATTGCTCGGCACATCATCATGAGCCAAAGGGCCTGTACTGTGCTGTACTGTTCTATGTTCTAACCCTGCTGTTTTTACATTCCTGCCCCACCGAACTCATCTCTGCATACCTCGACACGGTCCTGTCCCCCTTAGTTCAAGAACTCCCCACCTACGTTCGGGACATCACCCACACCCTCCACCTCCTCCATGATTTTCGCTTCCCTGGTCCCCAACGCCTTATCTTCACCATGGACGTCCAGTCCCTGTACACCTCCATCCCCCATCATGAAGGACTTAAAGCCCTCCACTTCTTCCTTTCCCGCCGTACCAACCAGTACCCTTCCACCGACACCCTCCTTCGACTGACTGAACTGGTCCTCACCCTGAACAACTTCTCTTTCCAATCCTCCCACTTCCTCCAAACCAAAGGAGCAGCCATGGGCACCCACATGGGCCCCAGCTATGCCTGCCTCTTCGTAGGATATGTGGAACAGTCCATCTTCCGCAGCTACACTGGCACCACCCCCCACCTTTTCCTCCGCTACATCGATGACTGTATCGGCACTGCCTCGTGCTCCCACGAGGAGGTTGAACAGTTCATCCACTTTACCAACACCTTCCACCCCGACCTCAAATTCAGCTGGACCATCTCAGATTCCTCCCTCCCCTTCCTAGACCTTTCTATTTCTATCTCGGGTGACCGAATCGACACGGACATTTACTATAAACCGACTGACTCCCAAAGCTACCTAGACTACACCTCCTCCCACCCTGCCCCCTGTAAAAACGCCACCCCATATTCCCAATTCCTTCATCTCCGTCGCATCTGCTCCCAGGAGGACCAGTTCCAAAACCGTACAACCCAGATGGCCTCCTTCTTCAAGGACCGCAATTTCCCGCCAGACGTAGTCGATGATGCCCTCCACCGCATCTCTTCCACTTCCCGCTCCTCCACCCTTGAGCCCCGCCCGTCCAACCACCACCAGGACAGAACCCCACTGGTCCTCACCTACCACCCCACCAACCTCCATGTACAACCTATCATCCGCTGTCATTTCCGCCACCTCCAAACGGACCCCACCACCAGGGATATATTTCCCTCCCCTCCTCTATCAGCGTTCCAAAAAGACCACTCCCTCCGTGACTCCCTCGTCAGGTCCACACCCCCCACCAACCCAATCTCCACTCCCGGCACCTTCCCCTGCAACCGCAAGAAATGCAAAACTTGCGCCCACACCTCCCCCCTTACTTCCCTCCAAGGCCCCAAGGGATACTTCCATATCCGCCACAAATTCACCTGCACCTCCACACACATCATCTATTGCATCCGCTGCACCCGATGTGGCCTCCTCTATATTGGGGAGACAGGCCGCCTACTTGCGGAACGTTTCAGAGAACACCTCTGGGACACCCGGACCAACCAACCCAAACACCCCATAGCCCAACACTTTAACTCCCCCTCCCACTCCACCAAGGACATGCAGGTCCTTGGACTCCTCCATCGCCAGACCATAGCAACACGACGGTTGGAGGAAGAGCGCCTCATCTTCTGCCTGGGAACCCTCCAACTACAAGGGATGAACTCAGATTTCTCCAGTTTCCTCATTTCCCCTCCCCCCACCTTGTCTCAGTCAAATCCCTTGAACTCAGCACTGCCTTCCTAACCTGCAATCTTCTTCTTGACCTCTCCGACCCCACCCCACTCTGGCCTATCACCGTCACCTTGACCTCCCTCCACCTATCGCAATTCCAACGCCCCTCCCCCAAGTCCCTCCTCCCTACCTTTTATCTTAGCTTGCTGGACACACTTTCCTCATTCCTGAAGAAGGGCTTATGCCCGAAACGTCGATTCTCCTGTTCCTTGGATGCTGCCTGACCTGCTGCGCTTTTCCAGCAACACATTTTCAGCTCTGATCTCCAGCATCTGCAGTCCTCACTTTCTCCTTGCTGATATATCCTCCCTCAGTTCAGCTGTGAGATACTCCTTCACTAGTAATGCAACACACCCATCCTCTTTATATCTCCTTGAACACACCTGAAACATTTAAATCCTGGGACATTCAGCTGCCAGTCATGTCCCTCTTTCAGCCAAGTCTCATTGAAACACATGCATTTCAGAGACAATTTCTCCTGCTCTTTTCAGCAGTGTTTCTCTGCCTGTTTTGTTTGTAACCATATTTGCCTTGGTTTCTACCCCTCCAGTGCAGGCAATATCCTGTAAATCTCTTCTGCACCTTCTCCAGTGCAATCACATCTGTCCTATAAGGTTGATATCCAGAGTTGTGCACAGTACTCAAGCTGAGGCCTAACCAACCTTTGATACAGTTACAGCATAACTTCCCTGTTCTTAAATTCTGTGCCTTGGCTAATAAAGGCAAGGTCCCATATACATTCTTAACCACTTTATCTACCTGTCTCTCTACCTTATGCTGAAAATGTGTTGCTGGAAAAGCGCAGCAGGTCAGGCAGCATCCAAGGAACAGGAGAATCGACGTTTCGGGCATAAGCCCTTCTTCAGCTCTGATCTCCAGCATCTGCAGCCCTCACTTTCTCTCTCTACCTTATGGGACTGATATACATGCACACCAAAGTCCTTCTAATCCTCAGTACTTCCCAGGATCCTATTGTTCATCATTTGTTCACTTCTAAGCATCCCAGCTATTTCCTCCCTGTGACACATTTCATCCAGCCCTGGAAGTTTATCTACTTTTAAGCCTGCCAGACCATTCAATGTTAATTTCTTTAATTGTGTCGCAGTCCTTTTCCCTGATTTCTATACTCACTTTATCCTTCTCACACATTTCGAAACCTACCTCTGTCTTCTGGCTCCATGCACATTCTTTCCCTTGTTATCCTTTTACCCTTATTGTATCTATAAACAACTTAGAATTTTCTTTTACTTTACCTACCAGCATTTATTGTCATAGTTTATTCTCACTACAACTCGCAAATTTCTGAAAAGCCACAGTAAGATGACACTCACATAAATGATTACATTCCTTACCTCAGTAGACTCTGCAAATATTCTTTAGCACAGTCATAGAGTCATAGAGATATACAGCTCAGAAACAGACCCTCTGGTCCAACTCATCCATGCTGAGCAAATATCCTAAATTAATCTTGTACCATTCGCCAGCACTTAGCCCAGATCCATTTAATTCCTTCTTATTCATATACTCATCCAGGTGCCTTTTAAATGTTATACTTGTACCAGCCTCCACCACTTCCTCAGGCAGCTCGTTCCATACATGCACCACCCCTTGAGTGAAAAAGTTGCCCCTTAGGTCCCTATTAATTTTTTCCCCCTCTCCTTAAACTTACGCCCTTTAGTTCTGGACTTCCCCACCCCAGGGAAAATACCTTGTCTATTTAACCTATCCATGCCCCTCATGATTTTATAAATCTCTAAAAGGTCACTCCTCAACCTCTGACACTCCAGGGAAAACAGCCGCAGTCTATTCAGCCTGTCCCTGTAGCTCAAATCCTCCAACCCAGGTAACATCCTTGTAAATACTTTCTGAACCCTTTCAAGTTTCACAAGATCCTTCCTTTAGGAGGTAGACCAGAATTGCACTCAATATTTCAAAAGTGGCCTGTGCTGTGAGCCCTCCCACACAGGGTCTTTGTTTTAGTCTTTAAACCCAATTTGAATTATGTGATAGAACTAGAAATTCATGAATTACAAAGCTTAATTTGAAGACACTTGTTTTTATTGCAATATGTGTAGATCTAGGAATAATGACCATTGTAAAGCTGATTTTTAAGTATCAAAAAAGATTCCAAAGCTGTTCCTTCAGCAAGTAAATGGAATTTTGCAGTATCCCATTCTGGTCACTTGATGGTGCTACACAAAAACACCTATTTCTACTAATAGCACTATTTGAATTTCTACTCCAATTTGAATTTAATATGGCTAAAACGAAAGCCAAAATGTTTGTGACCAATACAAGATTTTACAGATAAGATTGCATATCCCCACATACTTTGTAGCTTAGTTGAAGAAGCATTCTATAACATTTTGATGCAGTGAATGCTCAATCTGCCAGCTGAATACAATAAATTTAGACATCAATAAATTTTAGCCAAGATTCCAAATCAGCCCCAATCATAAAATCCCCACAGTGGGAAAGAATTCAGTCCATTGAGTCTGCACCAAACCCCTGTAGAGCATCCACCTGACCCCTCTAACCCTGCATTCCTCATGGTTAAGCCACCTAATCGTCCCAGGACACTATGGGGCATGGCCAGTTCACCTAACCTGCATATCTTTCGACTGTGGGAGGAAATCTGAGCACAGCAGAAACCCACAGAGATAAAGTCAGAACATGCAAACTGTTGACTGTTGTCTAATGCTGGAATCAAACCTGGTTCCCTGCCGCAGTGATCTTGTAAAGTACGGCCATGTGCTCATTCAACTTCGAGGAATGTCGATATCAGCTGGAAGCCATGGTGAAAGTTAAAATGCCTGTGGTACTGTCCAATCAACAGCAATTTCTCTCAATTGCTCTTGACCTACATTACCTTCTTTCCTTTCTGTTCAGATTTTCCCATATTGTGGAATTGCAATAATGCCAGTTGATCACCCTCAACCATATATGGATTTAGTGGGTTGTTTTTAAACAGCTATATACTTTTCCTGTCACTAACCTTCTCAATTTATCCAGGATGGGGACGAGCACTGATACATGCTGACTTTGGCATTAGATAAGTCAGCTACTGATGTGGCAAAAATAGAATCAACAATTAAGAGGTGGAACTTTTAAGGGGAGACATGCTGTATTGCTCATGCACCGATGTCAGCGCTGGTCTTCAAGCTGTACTGCACATGTGCGGATGTCAGTGCTGGTCTTCATGCTGTACTGCACATGTGCCGATGTCAGCGCTGGTCTTCATGCTGTACTGCACATGTGCCGATGTCAGCGCTGGTCTTCATGCTGTACCGCACATGCACTGGTGTCAGCGCTGGTCTTCAAGCTGTACTGCAGATGTGCCAATGTCAGCGCTGGTCTTCAAGCTGTACTGCAGATGTGCTGATGTCAGAGCTGATCTTCATGCAGTACTGCACATGCACTGCTGTCAGCGTTGGTGTTCATGCCGTATTGCACATGCACTGAAGTCAGCGCTGGTCTTCATGCTGTACAGCACATGTGCTGACGTCAGCGCTGGTGTTCATGCACTGATGTCAGCGCTGGTGTTCATGCTGTACAGCACATCTGCCGATGTTAGCGCTGGTCTTCATGCTGTACTGCACATGTGTCGATGTCAGCGATTGTGCTCATGCAGTATTGCATATGCACCGCTGTAAGCGCTGGTCTTCAAGCTGTACTGCACATGTGCCGATGTCAGCGCTGGTGTTCATGCACTGATGTCAGCGCTGGTCTTCATGCTGTACGGCACATGTGCCGACGTCAGCGCTGGTGTTCATGCTGTAGTGCACATGTGCCGATGTCAGCGCTGGTGTTCATGCTGTAGTGCACATGTGCCGATGTCACCGCAGGTGTTCATGCTGTACTGCACATGTGCCGATGTCAGCACTGGTGTTCCTGCTGTACTGCTCATGTGCCGATGTCAGCGCTGGTGTTCATGCTGTACTGCACAAGTGCCGATGTCAGAGCTGGTGCTCATGCTGTACAGCACATGCGCCAATGTTAGCGCTGGTCTTCATGCTGTACTGCTCAGGCACCAATGTCAGTGCTGGTCTTCATGCTGTACTGCACATGCACCGATGTCAGTGCAGGTCTTCATGCTGTACTGCACATGCTCCGATGCACATGCACAGATGTCAGCGCTGGTGTTCATGCTGTATAGCACATGTGTTGATGTCAGCGCTGGTCTTCATGCTGTACTGCACATGCACCAATGCACATGCGCCGATGTCAGCGCTGGTGTTTATGCTGTACTGCACAAGTGCCGATGTTGTACTGCACATGCGCCGATGTCAGTGCTCGTCTTCATGCTGTACTGCACTTGTGCCGATGTCAGCGCTGGTGTTCATGCTGCAGTGCACATGTGACGATGTCAGCACTGGTGTTCATGCTGTACTGCACTTGTGCCGATGTCAGCGCTGGTGTTCATGCTGCAGTGCACATGTGACGATGTCAGCACTGGTCTTCATGCTGTACTGCACATGTGCCGATGTCAGCGCTGGTCTTCATGCTGTACTGCACATGCACCGATGCACATGCACCGATGTCAGCGCTGGTCTTCATGCTGTGCAGCACATGTGCTGATGTCAGCGCTGGTCTTCATGCTGTACTGCTCAGGCACCAATGTCAGTGCTGGTCTTCATGCTGTACTGCACATGCACCGATGTCAGCGCTGGTCTTCATGCTGTACTGCACATGCACTGATGCACATGCACCGATGTCAGCGCTGGTGTTCATGCTGTACAGCACATGTGCTGATGTCAGTGCTGGTCTTCAAGCTGTATTGCTCATGCACTGAGCTCAGCGCTGGTCTTCATGCTGTACTGCACATGTGCCGATGTCACCGCTGGTCTTCATGCTGTACTGCACATGTGCCGATGTCACCGCTGGTGTTCATGCTGTACTGCACATGTGCCGATGTCACCGCTGGTGTTCATGCTGTACTGCACATGTGCCGATGACACCGCTGGTGTTCATGCTGTACTGCACATGCGCCGATGTCAGCGCTGGTCTTCATGCTATACTGCACATGCGCCGATGTCAGCGCTGGTCTTCATGCTATACTGCACATGTGCCGATGTCAGCGCTGGTCTTCAAGCTGTACTGCACATGTGCCGATGCCAGCGCTGGTGTTCATGCTGTACTTCTCATGCACCGATGTCAGCGCTGGGGTTTATGCTGCAGTGCACATGTGACGATGTCAGCGCTGGTCTTCATGGGTATACTGCTCATGTGCCGATGTCAGCGCTAGTGTTCGTGCTGTACAGCACATGTGACGATGTCAGAATTGGTCTTCATGCTGTACTGCACATGTGCCGATGTCAGCGCTGGTCTTCATGCTGTACTGCACATATGCCGATGTCAGCGCTGGTCTTCATGCTGTACTGCACATGTGTCGATGTCAGAGCTGGTGTTCATGCTGTACTGCACATGTGCCAATATCAGCACTGGTCTTCATGCTGTACTGCACATGCGCCGATGTCAGCGCTGGTCTTCATGCTGTACTGCACATGTGACGATGTCAGCGCTGGTGTTCATGCTGTGCTGCACATGTGTCGATGTCAGAGCTGGTTTTCATGCTGTACTGCACATGTGCCAATATCAGCACTGGTCTTCATGCTGTACTGCACTTGTGCCGATGTCAGCGCTGGTCTTCATGCTGTACAGCACATGCGCCGATGTCAGCGCTGGACTTCATGCTGTACTGCACATGTGCTGATGTCAGCGCTGGTGTTTATGCACTGATGTCAGCGCTGGTCTTCATGCTATACAGCACATGCGCCGATGTCGGCTCTCGTCTTCATGCTGTACTGCACATGTGCCGATGTCTGCGCTGGTCTTCAAGCTGTACCGCACATGTGCTGATGTCAGCGCTGGTCTTCAAGCTGTACTGCACATGTGCTGATGTCAGCGCTAGTGTTCATGCTGTACTGCACATGTGCCGATGTTGTTCAGCACATGCGCTGATGTCAGCGCTCGTCTTCATGCTGTACTGCACATGTGCCGATATCAGCGCTGGTCTTCAAGCTGTACTGCACATGTGCTGATGTCAGCGCTAGTGTTCATGCTGTACAGCACATGTGCCGATGTCAGCGCTGGTGTTCATGCACTGATGTTAGCGCTGGTATTCATGCAGTACTGCACATGTGTCGATGTCAGCACTGGGGTTCTTGCTGTACTGCACATGTGACGATGTCAGCACTGGGGTTCATGCTGTGTAGCAGATGTGCCGATGTCAGCGCTGGTCTTCATGTACTGAGGTCAGCACTGGTCTTCATGCTGTACACCACATGCACTGATGTCAGCGCTGGTCTTCATGCTGTACTGCACATGCACCGATGTCAGCACTGGTCTTCATGCTGTGCAGCACATGCACCGATGTCAGCGCTGGTCTTCGTGCTGTACTGCACATGCACCGATGTCAGCGCTGGTCTTCGTGCTGTACTGCACATGCACCGATGTCAGCGCTGGTCTTCGTGCTGTACTGCTCCTGCACCAATGTCAGCGCTGGTCTTCATGCTGTACTGCACATGCACCGAGGTCAGCGCTGGTGTTCATGCTGTACTGCTCATGCACCGAGGTCAGCGCTGGTGTTCATGCTGTACTGCACATGTGCCAATGTCAGTGCTGGTCTTCATGCTGTATTGCACATGCACCGATGTCAGCGCTTGTCTTCATGCTGTACTGCACATGCACTGATGTCTGCGCTGGTGTTCATGTTGTACTGCACATGCACCAATGTCAGCGCTGGTCTTCATGATGTACTGCTCATGAACTGATGTCAGCGCTGGTCTTCATGCTGTACTGCACATGTGCCGATGTCAGCGCTGGTCTTCATGCTGTACTGCTCATGCGCCGAGGTCAGCGCTGGTGTTCATGCTGTACTGCTCAGGCACCAATGTCAGCGCTGGTCTTCATGCTGTACTGCTCATGCACTGATGTCAGCGCTGGTCTTCATGCTGTACTGCTCAGGCACCAATGTCAGCGCTGGTCTTCATGCTGTGCAGCACATGTGCCGATGTCAGCACTGGTCTTCATGCTGTACTGCACATGTGCCGATATCGCCTTCCGACAGAGCGGCTTTCTGTGAGAGGTAATGCACAGGCATCAGCTGTCTTACATTTTTTAAATGTACTGTGTTAAATTTACTTTTGTTTCATTAATAAATAAGGTTTCAACCTTCATTCAGGCTGAGCTATACTTTGTGTTTTTTGGGTGATTTTTAAATGATCCTGAGTGATATGTTTTGCTAATCTGCCCCTAACCCCATTGTTCCCATAAACGGCATTATTTATATGAAGTATTTTCTATTAAATGAGATTTCGTTGGAATGCAATGACGGCATTATAGGAGAGCGACTTATGCCTGGCATGATAAAAGAGTTTACTCTTAGAACTTGGGCCTCAGTTTCAAAATAAGAGGTCTCTCATTTAGGGTGCAGATGAGGGAGAATTTGTTTACTCAAAGTGTGGCTAATCCTTGGAGTTCATTACCTCAGAAAGCAGTGGAGGCTGAATGTTTGCATAGATACTTGATTGACAAGGAATCATTGGTTATGGGGTCATGCAGGAAAAGGAAGGAAAGGTCACAGTCAAATCAGCCATAATCGTATTGAATGGCAGAGCAGTCTTAATGATTGGCCTGGTTCCTAGAATCGCAGAACCCCCACAGTGTAGAAACAGGCCATTTGGCCCGTTGTGTCCACACCAACCCTCTGAAGAGCATCCCACCCAGAACAACCTTCCTACACTAACCTTATAACCTTGCACTCCCTTTGTCTAATCCACATAGCCTACACATTTCTGTGCACTACCGGCAATTCAGCATGGCCAATCCACCTGACCTGCACATCCTTGGACTATGGGAGGAAACCAGAGCACCCAAAGGAAACCACACAGACATGGGGAGATTCTGAAAATTTAACACAGACACAGTTCTGCTCCAATTTCTTACGATCTTAAGATCCTGTGGACATGATTGGCAAGGCATCTTTGTACCTCTAGACTTTCAGAATCCTAACATGTTTTGTGTCCTTTTGCCTTGTTTGCCCCTATCACTTACCAGGGAGCTGGGAAAGAGTTGGAGCCTGTGGAGGAGGTACATGGAGCAGCAAATATACAAATTTACAGCTAAGGATTTGGGCCCACTTATTGGGGAGCCTGTGAGGGAGGAGCCTGGAGCAGTGCGTATATACATTCACTCATTCCGAACTAGGGAAAAATCAGAATGACATCGTAGGAAAGCAGTGAGTGGATTGGCTAGTAAAGAAACTACCCCTACAAACTCTACCTAAATTGCAATTATTTCAAAATATGTAAGGTCTTTTAGGTATAAAGACTGCTCGCAAGAGTAAGAAAATTTAAATCATGGCAGGCAAGGGTAACTGAATGGAATGTGTGTCCTGTCATATGGGGAGTCACTATTGTCCATGATGATCATCTGTGCAGGAGATGGTCCCAACTGAAAAAAACATGAGTTCCCTGTTTTGGAGCTTGAGTAGCAACTGGAGACACTGTGGAACATCCATGAGGCTGTGAGGTATGAAGATAGCACTGCAGCTGCAGGGATTGGGAAAAAAGAGGGGAGTACCAGGTGACCACTAGGCAGTCAAAGAGAAATAGGCAGATCATGCAGGAGTCCTCTGTGGTCCTGCTCACAAATCAGTTTTCCATTCTGGAAGCTGAGGGGGCGGTGAGAAGCAGCTTGACTGTACAGGAGAGAAGGAAGAAGAAAGTCATAGGGAATTCATTAGTTAGGGGAACAGATAGGTGTTTCTGTGGCAGTAGACGTGACTCTCGGAGAGTGTTGCCTGATCCTGCAGGGTCAGATATGTCACTGAGTGGTTGAGGGCATCCTGAAAGGGAAAGCTGATAAAACACAGGTTGTGGTACGTATTGGTAATAACGATATAGATATATTGAGAGATGATGTCTTGCATCAAGGGCTCAGGGGGTTAGGCAGTAGATTAAGAGGCAGGGCCATGGGGGGATTCAAGATGGCGACAACCCAGTAGGTCTGCGTTTGCTGAGCTCTGCCCAGAACCCAGACAAAGTGGGGCACCCTCCCTTCACCTCTTAAACTGTTAAAAAGTTTTTTTTCCCGGCTACTAGAACCACTTTGCACCAGACTTGAGCAGTTTGGTGCATTCTAATATGACCAAAGGAAAAGGAGCACAGAGCTCGCAGCAGACAAGGAACCCCCTTCAGTAATGGACACACTCGCAGCTACAGCGTCGGCCTCTGCGGCCACCCCGGGGGACCTACCTCCAGAGAAGAGCTTGGTCTCAGAGGTCGTAAAACTCTGAGACAGGATCGATGCATCGATGGAGGAGACCCGGGACAGGTAAGAATCGATGTCAGTCATGCTGCAGAGGCATGACCTGAAGATTCAGAGTCTCAGGCAGCGTATTGAAAGGGCAGAGGAACAGGCCACAGCTTCCCAGACTGTGGCGGAATGTTCTGCGAGCCGGGTTCAGGTCCTGGAACCCTGAGTGAGTCCTTGGAGGAACAGGTCGAACGACCTCAATTTTCGAAGTTGTCTAGGGATATCCAGTTGCTGGGGCTCCCTGAACAGGAGGAACAAGGCCAGCTCGTCAGCATTTTGGAGCAATAGCTCCCACAGTTTCTGAGGCTGGAGTCAGAGGTAGGCCGGTGTAGGTCGAGCGGGGACACCGGGTTGCAGTGAGCAGGGCTGGATCAGACCAGCGCCCCCGCCCGGTCCTAGTGCAACTCCAGCATTATAGAGACAAACAAATGATGCTGGAAGCTTCTAGAGCACTGGGGAAGGATCCACAGGCTATGGTGTACAAAGATCAAGAATTATGTTGCTTCAGGACTTTTCCATGGTCGTGATTCGCAAGAGAAAGGCCTTTGATGAGGTAAGGAAGGGTCTGAGGGACCTGAACATTCAGCATTCTATGAGATACTCGACGATATTGCGTTTCAGCCATGGAGGGTCCGTGTTTAACTTTGGTTCACCGGAAAAGGCAAAGGACGTCTTGGTTGCTCTAAAATAGACTGATTGGCCTGATTTATGTGGACAATTATTTTATTCTGCCCCTCTTTCCCCTTTTTTTTCTTCTTTTTGTTTTTGTCTGTAATTTGCTTGGGTTTACCTGGTTGTTGGGGGGCGATTTTGGTTTTCCTTTCGATATATGTAAGGATTATAATTTTATATGTTTTTTATATATGTTGTTGCTCTGCCAGGAGTGCCTACAGTTACAGTGTGTAAGGAATGGATTGGGTCCCCACTTTTAAGTTTCTTGTCATAAGATATTGGTATTTGTTTTTCTTACTTTGTGGTGTCTGGGGCGAGGGCATGACCCCAACTGGAAGGAGTCATGGTGGGATTATCGGGTGGTAGGAGTGCCCCCTGTGAACAAGGGGGAAAGTCTCCTTTTAGGTATGTTTTATGTTGTTATTTTTTAGAAGTAGTTGTCAGTAGTTTTGATTTAGTAGTTTTAAAAGTTGTGTTTTTAAATCTATGTGAACTGTTTATGGTTTTTATTTGGCACGCGCTGAGTGGAGTTCTTCCTCCCAGGGAGTCTTGGACTGTCTTGGATGATCATGGCTAGCCATTCGTTTAAATGGTGCACCTGGAATGTTAAAGGGAGTCACTCACCAATTAAAGAAAAAATATATTGTCAAGTCTTAGAAAAGAGAAGGTCGATGTAGTCTTATTACAGCCTATACACTTAACTGATAAGAAGCATTTGAAATTGCAACAGAAAGGATTCGGCCAGGTGTTTTTTTTCATCTTTTAACTCAAAAAGTATAGGAGTGGCCATTGTCATCTGGAATAACCTCCCATTTCAAATACTAGGCCAAATAAAGGATGAGTCCGGGCGGTTCATTATACTTCAAGCTTTAATACATGGATAGGAGTATGGGATTCTGAATGTATACTGCCCCCCAGCGTATCCCTTTACGGATACACTGTACAGATTAATGGCCCTTGGAGTGCGTCATACAATTAAAGGAGGAGATTTCAATCATATTATTGACGCCAAGGTGCCTGTGGGTATGTCTCTGCAATCTAGGCAACTGGTAGACCTGACCACGGAGTTGGGATGGGTGGATGTTTGGGGATGTCTTCACCCCGAGGATAGAGATTTTACCTTTTATTCTAACCCACATAAGTACCATACCGGAATTGATATGTTTTTTTGTCCCATCGACCTTTTTGAACTCGGTATTGTCCTAAAAAATAGGGAATATAGCTGTTTCTGACCATGCGGCAATATATATGGCAGTTAAGGTCAGAGGTGGTGAGGTGGATTCCCAGCATTGCTGTTTGGATCCTTTCCTCCTAAAAGATAGTAAGTTTATAAAATACTTTTTACAGGAGTTTAAAATTTTTTGAGATATCAATTAGGGTATGGCCAGCAACCCATTAGTGATGTGGGAGACTGGCAAGGCCTATGCATGGGGCTTGATTATCTCTTACTCTGCAACCTGGAAACGACAGAGGGGAGAACAGCAACATCTGCTCGAGACTCACCTGAAGGCAGTTGAATCAGCATATTTTGACAGGCCATCCATAACTAAATTACAGCAGATTACAGCCCTCAGGGCTACTTTGAATGCTGCACTTACCCAAACAGCAAAGAGGGAAGGCTTATTTGCAAAACAGAGTACGGTGATAAGTCGGGTAGGTAGTTAGCATACTTGGCCAGAAAGAAGCCAATTTATTACATCTATTAGAGAGAGTGCTGGTACTTTGACTTGCAATGCCAAAAAGTTAATGCAGCATCTAGAAAGTTCTATTTTGAGCTATATCAGTCGGAGGGCTGTGAGAATAGAATGAGGAAGATGGGGTCCTTTTTTAAGAATTTGGACCATCCTGGTGTAACCTTGGAGCAGGTGTCCTTTTTGAGTGCTCCCTTGACAATTCAGGAACTGCAGGAAGCGGTGACGCTGCTCCAGAGTGGTAAAGTGCCCGGGCCAGATGGATTTCAATGTGAGTTCCACAAGGAGTTTATTGACGAACTGGCCGGACCACTCTAGGATATGTACAATTATTCACTCAGTCAGGGTAGCCTCCCATTCTCTTTGAGAGAAGCAAATATCTGTCTCATCCTTAAGAAAGGGAAAGCCCCAGAAGATTGTACTCTGTACAGGCCTATATCGTTATTGAATGTGGATTTCAAAATCCTGTTGAAAATGCTGGCATTAAGGCTGGAGTGGGTATTGCCGTTTGTTGTAAAGGAGAACCAGACGGGGTCGTATTAAGGGTCGTAGGTCTACCAATAATATTAGAAGAGTATTAAATATAGTTCAAGTATGTCAACAAAGAACGATCTCAGGTTTGGTAGTTTCCCTCGACACAGAGAAAACATTTGATCAAATAGAATGCCATACCTTTTTTATGTCATGGAACCATTTGGTCTTGGAGAGGTTTTGGCAGTGCTATATAGTGACCCAAAAGCAGCAATGCTCACTAATGGTATAAGATCAGATAGTTTTAGTGTTGGCAGAGACTGTTGTCAAGGGTGCCCTCTTTCACTGGTGTTCGAGCCGCTGGCCCCAGAGGTAGGATCAGGCAGCACAAAATTACTCTTTATGCGGATGTCGTCCTTTTTTTAACTGATCCAATGACATCCGTGCCCCACTCAATACAAGTCGTGAATTTATTTGGTGTGTTTTCAGGGTACAAAATTAATTTCATGAAATCAGAGGCCATGCCTGTCGGGGGTCTTACCAGTATGTCCAACTTTGGAGATGGAACCCGTTTCCCCTTTTGGTGGTCACAAGGAAGTTCTTTTGTACTTTGGCATTTTTATTACCCCGGTTTTTGATCAGTTATATAAAACCAATTATGTGCAGTTGTTAGAGGAAATCAAGCAGGACCTTCGGCGCTGGGAGGATCTTCCGATATCTTGGCTGGGCAGAATACCTCTGGCCAAGATGAATGTTTTTCCTTGCCTATTATATGCCATAAGAATGCTCCCTTTGATGTTGCTCAGGCTTTATAGCTGACTCAGATCTTTTATTTGGCATCATAGGCGACCTCTTACTAAGCTGGATAAACGGCAGCTTTCGCAAGAAAGGGTAGGGTCTAGATTTTCCGAATTTTAGGAAGTACCAACTGAGTCCCTTGTTATCCTATGTGGCTGATTGGGCCTCTCGTGACCTGTGAGCAATCTGGTTGGCAGTAGAGGCCTCTCAAAAAATGCCCCCTTATTAACCTGCTGTTTATGGACAGGATGAGAACTGTTACAGATCATTGTGAAAGTCCAATTGTCCTAAACACAGTCAAAGCTTGGAGGATGATGCGGCAGGGCAAGGGCAATTTACAAAAAAACCTTCCCCCTTCACCCCTATAGTGGGAATTGTTGGGATTTCAGCCAGGCTTGATGGAGTCTGGCTTTTAGCTTTGGGAGTCAAGAGGAATCTGTTTGGGAGACCTATTCGATTGGTAGGTCATGATGTCCTTCGAACAGCTAGGTCAGAAGTGCAGGCTACCTAGGAAGGTTCTCTTTCAATATTTCCAGGTTAGAGACTTCGTACAAAAAAAGACTACATTGATGGTTAATCCTTACAAATCGGACATGGGGAGAAGAGTGGATTGGCCACACTAAATTGCCCATAGTGTTAGGTGAAGGGGTAAATGTAGGGGAACGGGTCTGGGTGGGTTGCGCTTTGGCAGGTCGGTGTGGACTTGTTGGGCCGAAGGGCCTGTTTCCACACTGTAAGTAATCTAATCTAAAGAGTGCTCTGATCAGTGGGCACCCTCTTGGTTAGCAGTCTCTATCACTTACTAGGCAGTTACGTGTCGAAGGACTCAAGTGTTAGGGGTGGAAATCTCGTCAGAGGTGTGGGAGGACATTTGGGAAAATGTTAGGAAGATCTCTGTTTGTAATAGAGATCTTCCTAATGTAATGGCTATTCAACTGAAGGTACTCCATAGGGCCCACCTGGCACCAGAATGGCTTGCGAAGTTTAAGTCAGGAGCATCCCCAATGTGCCCCAAGTGTAAAACGGAGGTCAGTACTCTTACCCATTGTTTATGGACATGCCACAAGATCCGCAGGTATTGGGACGTATCAAGTACTTTGACAAAGGTTTTGGGAACTGAGATTGGGTTGGATCCGGTGTCCCTCCTTTTGGGTTTTCCAAATCTTCCCTCCCTGGATGTACAGGGGAAGAAACTATTCTCTCTTTCTGTGCGAGGAAGAACATTTTAATGAGCTGGGCATTGGAGAATCCCCCAGGACTCTCGAGCTGGCATAGAATAATTATGGAACACATCCCCCTGGACTTCCTTCCGAGTATGGTGCACCAGGAATTGCTTCACATTACATGGTGGCCCTTTTTGAATTATATCGATGTAGACATATCAGCTATACTATCCAGGGGCTTTGTCTAGCCGTGGGGACTGTGCCTGTCGGTTTGGGGGGCCCCGGAAGGAAGAACCCAGTATAAATACGGATCTATTCACTATTGCTCGCAGTGTTGGAGAGCTGTGATGACAGAGTGCTGAGTGCAGTAATTTAGTCGAGTGTAACTTAAGCTACTTTGTTAAAACTTGCTATAATTTTATTTTGTCTCTTTTTTTCTCTTCTTTCTTATTGGTTATTTATTGAACTGTAATTTATATAGAGTTTTTAAAATTTTTTTTTGTGTTTTGGTAGTTTGTGGAATAGATTAGTAGTTTGTCTTTTCTTTTTGTTTTATTGTTGATATTATATTGTACAGTGGTCATACTATTTTGTACTAGTTTTGTAATTTTGTAAAAAAACCTAAATTTTTTTTCAAAAGAAGCAGGGCCTCGAGGGTTGTAATCACATGATTAGTCCCAGTGCCACATAGTATTAAGCACAGAAATAGAAGAGAGCAGATAAATGTGTAGCTCAAGAGTTGGTGCAGGAGGGAGGAGTTTAGATTTCTGGATCATTGATACCATCTCTGAGGAAGTTTGATTCTCGACAAGTGGGATAGTCAGCATCTGAACCTTGTGGGAGAGTTTGTTAGTGCTGTTGGAATAGTTTAGTCAGGTACAGTGGGGGTAGAATACATAGTGTGCTATAGCACCATGACCCAGCTTAGGAAAGGAACCAAGGCTGAGCAAGTTCAGCCATGTTGTGTCTCAAGGGAGTAAGGTCAGGCTTAATGGCTTCTACTTTAAAGTTAGGATTTTTAGAGTTAATGGTGTGGATTGACACATGGAACTGTGATGTTGTTGCCATTACTGAGACATGGGAATTGCTCAAAAAGATACTGGTGGGAGTACAGTCCCAAATGTTTCCTTTAGGAGAAAATGTAGGAGCAAAAAGCCCAGAGAATGCTGGGTGCCTAGGAATATTCAGGACTGGATAAAATGGAAAAGAGAGACATATAACAGAGACAAAGGGAGTGAAACAGTGGAAGCCCTTGTGGAATGTGGAAAGTGCATGCAGGAACTCAAGAAAGCAATTGGGAGAGCAAAGAGGTGTATGATAAATCACCAATGGACAAGATTAGGGAAAATCCCAAGATATTCTACAAATATATCAAGGATAAAAGAATAACCAGGGAAAGGATAGAGCTTATTGGAAACCAGGGGGCAATCTGTGTGTGAAGCAAGAGGACATTGGGAGAGAGTTAAATGAATATTTCACATCTGTCTTCACTCAGGAGAAGGAGGATGCAAGTACAGAATTTGGGAAAATACATGGGGTAGTTCTTGAGCAGATTGATATAAGAAGTGAGGAGGTATTGACTTGTTTTGATTTGATCTGATTTATTGTCATGTTTACCTAAGTACAGTGAAATGCTTTGTTTGTGAGCAGTGCAGGCAGATCATCGTAAGGAAGGACAGACAGATCTTTGTTGAAAGTTTGGCAGTATAAAGTGGATAATTCCCCAAATCTGGATGAGTATCCCAGACTGTTGTGGGAGATGAGGAAGAAAATTACAGGGTCCCAATCCTAATTTTTAAAGTGTCTCTGGCCACAGGCAAGGCACCAGAGGACTGGAGGATGGCTAATGTGTTTCCATTTGATCATAGAATCCTACAGTGTGGAAGCAGGCCATTGGTCCAAACGAATCCACATCAATCCTCTAAAGAGTGACCCACCCTCCTATCCCTTAGCTCCACATTTCCTATGGCTAATCCACAAGCCTGCACACTATGGGCAATTTAGCATGGCCAATCCACCTAACCTGCCCATCTTTGGACAGAAAACAGAGCATCCGGAGGATATCCACACACATATGGAGAATGTGCAAACTCGACACACAGACAGGTGCCCAAGGCTGGGATCAAACCCAGGTCTCTGGCACTGTGAGGCAGCAGTGCTAACCACTGAGCCACCATGCCAGCTTTGCAAGAAGGGTGGTAGAGGTAAACCAGGGATCTACAGATGAGTGAGAAGAAAACTACACATCAGTGGTAGGGAAATTATTGGAGAAAATTAATCTCCATTTAGAAAGCAAGGTTTGATCAAGGATGGTCAGCTGGTTTTGTCAGAGGCAGATCATGACTAACACTCCATTGTTAAATCAGTCGAATAGTTGGTTGAATCTCAGATGGCAAGGAAACAGACTACAGACCTGGAAAAATGGTGACTGAGAACAACCTAGCTCTCAATGCCGGCAAAACCACCAAACTCATTCTTGACTTTCGGCGGGATGTTACTCATATCCCCCTTACACATTAACAGCACAGAGGTGGAATGAGTGGAGAGTGTCAAGCTCCTGGGGAGTGGTCATCCACAACAAGCTTTCTTGGACTCTTCATGTGGACGCACTGGTTACAAAGGCCCAACAACTTCTCTTCTTCCTCAGGCAGCTGAGGAAATTTGGCATGACGGCGAATATCATTGCCAACGTCTTTAGGTGCGCCATCGAGAGCATTCTGTCTGGATGTATCACTACCTGGTATGGCAACTGCACCATTCAAGATCGGAGACGGTTACAGAGAGTGGTGAACTCAGCCCGGACAATCACAAAGGTCAACCTCCCATCTATAGAATCCATCTACCAGGCCCGCTGTCAAGGAAAGGCCACTAGCATTCTCAAAGATCCATCCCACCCTGGCAAAGTTTTTCTACAACCTCTACCGTCGGGGAGAAGGTACTGAAGCCTGAACACATGCACCGGCCGGTTCTGTACCTACTGTTTCTACCCTACTGTTATTAGAATACTGAATGGACTCACAAACTCTTAACATTCACCTGTACCTGTGTTTTTATTTTTGCCGCTGGTTACCCATTATATACTTATCTATGCTACTTACCAATGTAAGAAGGCATGCGGTGTGTTAGGTTTCATTGGTAGAAGGGATTGAGTTCCAGAACCGCAATATCATGCTGTAACTATATAAAATGCTGGTGCAGCCACACTTGGAATATTGTGTACAGTTCTGGTCACCCCATTACAGGAAGGATGTGGAAGCATTGGAAAAGGTGCAGAGGAGATTTACCAGAATGTTGCCTGGTCTGGATGGAAGGTCTTATGAGGAAAGGCTGAGAGACCTGGGTCTGTTCTTATTGGAAAGAAGAATGCTAAGGGGGAATTTGATAGAGAAATACAAGATGATCAGATGATTAGATAGGGTAGACAGTGAAAGACTTTTTCCTAGGATGATGATGTCAGCTTGTATGAGGGGGCGTAACTACAAATTGAGGGGTGATAGATTTAAGACAGATGTCAGAGGCAGGTTCTTTACGCAGAGAGTGGTAAGGGCGTGGAATGCCCTACCTGCTAATGTAGTCAACTCAGCCACATTAGGGAGATTTAAACAATCCTTGATAAGCACATGGATGGTTTTAGGATAGTGTAGGGGGGCGAGTTGAGAATAGTTCATAGGTCGACGCAACATCGAGGGCCGAAGGGCCTGATCTGCGCTGCATTGTTCTATGTTCTGTGTCTATGTTCTATCAGCCTGTATTGCTCGCAAGACAACGCTTCTCACTGTGCCTTGGTATGCATGTCAATAAATTCAATTCAATTCAAATCAGGAGAAGCAACAGTCCTGACTTCTAGGAATTCCATTAAAAAGCTTCCTCCAACCCAAAGAATATCCATGAACCATTACTCTCCATTTCCTGTCACTCAGCCAATTCCATATCCACGTCACTACTCATCTTTTTATTTTATAAGACCCAACTTTGCTCATAAGTCTGTTGTATAGCTCTGCATTTGGAAGCCCATGAACATTACATTGATCAAACCTCTATGTTATTTCTCAAAAAAAACTGCCATAATTTACTTAAGCATGATTTTCTCTTATTAAATTATTGTTGCCTTTCCTTCATTAACCCACTTTTGCTTTACAATCTTGTCCCAAATGTTTAGTTCTAAATGCTTCTCTAAAACCAGAGCTAAACTGACAAACCTGTAGTTGTTTGGCTTATGTTTTGATGTGGAGGAGACAGTGTTGGACTGGATTAGACAAGGTCAGAAATGACATGGCAACAGGTTCATTTGAAATCACAAGTTTTCGGAGCATTGCTCCTTCATCAGGTGAAGTGAAGAGAAGCATACAGTCACAGAATTTATGGGCAGAGACATCAAAAGGTCATACAAATGGCAAGAGTGCCTGTGTACTTCTCACTTCACCTGACAAAGAGGCAGCTCTCTGAAGGCTTGTGATTTCAAATCAACCTGTTAGATTATAACCTAGTGTCATGTGACTTTTGGCTAATGATTTGAACAGAGGTATAACATTTAACATTCTCCAGACCCCTGGTATCACATAGGTCTAAAGAAAAATATTTCCAGTGCCTCCACAATATCCTCAGAATCCTCTTTCTTTCTTACTCTCACTTCCCTCAAATTCCTTGATGAAAACCATTCAGTCCTAAAACCATTGCAATTCTAAGTACAGACAACATATCCAGTTCCTTTCCTTTATCAGTTGACTGAATTTCCTCCTCTGTCACCATGGCTTAAGTACTATCTTCTTTTGTGGGAGGACAGATACTTAAAGCATTCATTTAATTTCTCAGACAGGCGGCACGGTGGCACAGTGGTTAGCACTGCTGCCTCACAGCGCCAGAGACCCGGGTTCAATTCCCGCCTCAGGCGACTGACTGTGTGGAGTTTGCACATTCTCCCCGTGTCTGCGTGGATTTCCTCCGGGTGCTCCGGTTTCCTCCCACAGTCCAAAGATGTGCAGGTCAGGTGAATTGGCCATGCTAAATTGTCCATAGTGTTAGGTAAGGGGTAAATGTAGGGGTATGGGTGGTTTGCGCTTCAGCGGGTCGGTGTGGACTTGTTGGGCCGAAGGGCCTGTTTCCACACTGTAAAGTAATCTAATCTAAAAAAGCCCCAAGTAAATCCCTTGCTTGGTCCCCAACAGACTCCACTCATTGTTTTGCCACCTTTTTACTATTTAAGCACAGTTGGAAGATTTCATAGAATCCCTATAAAGCAGAAAGAGGCCATTTGCCCACCAAGTCTGTACCGGTCCTCCGAAGAGCATCCATCAGACCCAACACCCTCCACCTTATCCCTAATAATCCCTCATTTACCATGGCTAACCCACCTCGCCAGCACATATATGAACACTCCAGGGCAATTTAGCATAGTCAATCCTGCCAACCTTCATACCTTTGGACTTTGGGAGGAAACCGGAGCACCCGGAGGAAACCCACGCAGACACAGGGAGAATGTGCAAACTCTACACGGACAGTTGCCCCAGGCTGGAATCAAACCTGGGCCCCGGGTGCTGTGAGACTGAGCCAATGTGCCACCAAGGGGGCTTCCTCTTATCTTAGCCATTTGAGTCTTTTCATGTTCCCTTATTGATTGTTTTCTCACCACCACTCTGAATCTCTATATTCAGCCTGGCTCTCAATTGTGTATGCTAAGTGGTATCTGTTGTAAGTACACTTTTTCATATTTACTTCAATTTTATCTCTTTCGTCACCCAGGGAGTTGTGGCTTTGTTTCTCCTACCTTTCCCTTTTCAAGGGAATAAACTTCGACAGTGCTCAAACTTCTTTTTCTTTGAAGGGACCCAATTGTTCATTGTTGACTTTGATTTGGAGATGCCAGTATTGGACTGGGGTGTACAAAGTTAAAAATCACACAACACCAGGTTGTAGTCCAATAGATCTGTTCAGATGAGGAGGAACGTGACAGGCTCCTGGAAGTACTCAGGGATGCCCTCATAAGAATGGGGTATGATGCCTAATGCATCGACCGCCAGTTCTGACGTGCCACAGCGAGAAACCGTAAAGGCCTCCTCAGGAGACAGACACAAGCTGCAACCGACAGGGTACCCTTCGTTGTCCAGTACTTCCCGGGAGCCGAGAAACTACACCATGTTCTTCGCGACCTTGAACACATTATCAATGAGGATGAGCACCTCGGCAAGACCTTCCCCACTCCTCCACTTCTCACCTTTAAACAATCACCAAACCTCAAACAGATCATTGTTCGTAGCAACCTGCCCAGCTTTCAGCACAATACCATACAACCTTGTCATGGCAGACACTGCAAGACATGTCAATGTGGACATGGATACCACCATTATGTGTGGGGACACCTCCCACCATGTGCATGGCAGGTACTCATGCAACTCAGCCAATAATGTCTGTCTCATATGCTGCAGGCAAGGACGCCCTGAGGCTTGGTACATTGGCAAGACCGAGCAGAGGCTATGGCAACGGATGAATGGGCACCGCAGAACAATGAACAGGCAGGAGTGTTCCCTCCTAGTTGGAGAACACTTCAGCGGTCTGGGACATTTGACCTTGAGTTTTCAGGTGACCATCCTCCAAGGGGGACTTCAGGACAGGGAACAACGCAAAGTGACACGCAGAGGCTGATAGCTAAGTTCGGTACCCATGGGATGGCCTCAACCGGGACCTTGGGTTCATGTCACACTACAGGTGACCCCATTGCACTACACACACAGACAGATGGACACACACGCACACACACAGGCAGACGCACACACACAGACTGATGCATACTCACAGACAGACACACACATACACACAGATGCAGACACACAGACACTCCTACAGACACATACACAATCCTACAGGTCCATACACTCACGCAGATCATCTCTCATACACAAGCTCTCTCTCATATACTGACATATACTCCCATACTCACAAGCACACATGCACCATCTCACAGACCTCTACCCCTTTACACTCACACACATACACAGACTCTCTCACAGACACTCTTAACTCCCCCCTCGCTCTCCCCTTTCAGGCTAACTGGAGAGGGGATGGGGAGCTGGTTCTGTTGAGGATGGTGGTGGGTGGAGGTGGAATCATGCTAGATTGGGATGCCTGATGATGGAGGAGGGCCAGTTGACAAGGGTCAGGGGGTCTCGGGAATGGGGGGAGGTGAAGATGAAGGGGCTGTATTATAAGTCAGAAAAAGTTCCTTTTCTTTTACTTACCTAAGTGCCTAGTTTCTCTGAGGTAACTACTAGCTTAATAGAAGCAGATGTCTACAAATTATCTGCCTTTAACAGGCCCTTGTGGAGTGTTCCGGACACAGGAAGATTTCCCATCAGAATTTTCAATTTCCTGATCAATTCCCAGAGTCAGCTGCATCTGAGATTCTGCAGGGTCCTAATGTGCAATTCCAGTCAGCGCTGTTCTAATATTTCGGTATTCGGTATTGAGCTGTACCACAGTTGAACATTCTCTTGAAACACTGTCCACGAGCCTTTGCCCCTCTGCCCTTTACACGGCTACTATCACAGTCTATATTTGAATGATTGAAGTTTATCTTCACAGCTGGTGTATAATCATTGTCCCTCTCTAATTTTCTTTCAAATTTGCTCCTCAGCATTCATCTTGATGGTCTGAAGGCTTTGCCAAGCAACGCAATTGCACATTTTCTTTCCTTAGCTTGAGCCAAGTGAATCTGTCCCTGAACATTTCGAGAAATTTTCCTTCTCTATCATTGAACACTCTCTTTATTCATCACCAACAACCCTCTCTTTCCTCTCTTCCTTGATTAACTTGACACCGACATGAAATTACTTTACGACTTAAATAGATATACTCAATTCATCCTTATGAACTGGATGGGAGCTTAAACAGACTCAATTGGATAGATCCACTTTTCAGAAGCATTTCTTGTTGACATTTAGTAAGATCCTGGAAGTTCTCAAAATTCAGCCTCAGTCATTGCTCATTACTTCCAGATCTGTAGCAAGTAGGAGCAGACTCCTGTGATAACATTCCCCACAATCTGCAGCAGTGTTTGAGTGGGTGCAGCTGGGGAATGTTCAAGACCAGCTCCAAACAGATTCTCAAACACGTCGCGTAAGCTCCAGAAGCAACTGAAAAATGACTTGAATGAACTCTGTAAAAATGCTGAAGTGAAGAAATACATCGATCACAACATAACAATGACTTAAAAATTTTCCAACTGAAAATGAAACATGCCTGGTTGTGTTTAGCTTCACTAAAGGCTTTCACTGCTTTCTTACAATTACAGTCCCATTTCCTAGCGCTCAGAGTTCACTTGTGGGTCACTGAGAGACTCATCATATCACACCACCTTCTGACAGAATTGTTTATTTTTCATACTCTGTAGGATGCATACTTCTGAAATTAGAATTGAGTGAACAAGGAAACATTTTGGAAAAATTATATTGCAGCCTTTTTTTAAAATGTCATTGTTTATTCACAAATGGCTAATCAGGTTTAGCACATTTCCAAATGCCAGCTAGCAGAGTGATGAATGGTGATTATAATCTTAGCGTGTTGAAGATTCAGCGGTAAATCAGGGACTAATAGATCACAAAAGGAAAATGTGACCATTTGAAAACTCTTTCCCCGAAGCTAGTGTCTTAGGATAGAATTTAGGTTCATCGAATGTTTGTAGTTAACATGGAATGTTGGCAGGCTATTCTTCTGTGGAGTGAATCACAGCTGAGTTCAATCATGTTTGCATTGACGTCCACTGCATATTTTTGCAAGATGAGTCACGCACAGAAAAAGCTTTTAGAAATGTACAATTTGTGCTTTCATCACACCATCCAATTCCCTATCACTTCTCTCACTGACCCAGAAATGCTGAGGGCGATTATAGCATCTCAGTCGGTTCTCTGGGGGAAATTCAGCTCAGGCTTGAACATTTTGTGTGTGTGTGTAAATAGATGTGTAAAGTGTATGGATGTGTACATTCTGAGAGAATGTATATAGTGTGTAAATGTGTACAATGTATGATGTGTACAGTGTGTTGTAATTTGACTCTCACCACAGGTAAACCGTTATGAACTTTAACCATACAACTATTAATTAATATTAGAATCTCTTTATATCCTTCCACTTCGAAACACAAACACGCAGAAACAGACAAGAAAAGAATTAATTGTGGAGTTTATTATGTAGAGAAAACTGGGAAAGAAGTTCAGTAGTCCTTGTTGACCAACAGGATAAGAGGTACAAGGATACCATGTGTTACACCGCAGCTGCAAGGACTGGACAAAAGAAGAGATTAGGTGACCACCAGGTAAGTCAAAGAGAAATAGGCAGGTAGTACAGGAGCATCCTGTGAATCCACTCACAAATTGATTTCCCATTCTGGAAACTAACCTGTGGACAAGCATCCCAAGATCCTTCATTCCTCTGAGCTTCCTAGCGACCTGCCATTCATTCTTGTTCCTTCTTCCAATGCACATCACATCATCCTATCTGCCACTGATCTGCCCTTCTGACGAATCATTTATATCCTCCTGTAATCTAACACCTCCCTTCTCACTGTCAATTACCTGGCCAATCTTTGTGTGATTTGCAAACTTACTTATCATCCCACCCACATTCTCATCTTTATCATTTATGAATATCGGAAACAATAAAGGAAGTCAGCACAGATTCCTGCCAACTTGGATCCAACTTGCAAAGTTACCCCAGGTTCCCTGAGCTACAGGTAAATCGTTCTTTATCAGTTCCCCATGTAGGACATTGTCAAAGGCCTTGCTGAAATCCATATCAACTACATCAACTGCACTACCCTCATCTACACACCTGGTCACCTCCATCAAATTTATTAAGAATGACGTTCTCTCGTAGCATCACGTTGACTATCCTTGATCAAACTTTGTCTCTCCAAGGAGATTAATTCTCTCCTTCAGAATTTTCACCAATAGCAGTAAGCTCAGTGCTCTGTAATTCTCTGATTATTCTCTTGTAAAGGGGAACCATTAGCTGTCCTCCGGATCTCGGACACCTCGTCTGTGGCCAGAGAGGATTAATAATTATAATGCCCTATAATTTTCACCTTCATCTCCCACAAAGCAGCCTGGGATCCAACTCATCCAGACTTGTACATTTGACCACTTTCAATCCTGCCTTAATCTCCAATTCCTTCTCTCTTATCTGCTCAAGAACATCAAGAACATTTTCCCAATTTTTACACCTACACCCTCCTTCTCCTAAGTAAAGATAAATGTAAAATACTCATGTCCTCCTTGGTCCCAAATAGACCTTACACTTTCCCTTGATACACATGTGGAATACCTTGGGATTCTCCCTACGTTTGCCTGCCAGTGTTTTTTCATGGTCCCTATTTGCTCTCCTAATTGCCTTCTTGAGATCCCCCACACACTTGCTATACTGGACCAGCACCTCTGTTGTTTTTCTCTCTTTATACCTGTTATATGCCTCGCTTTTCATTTTTATCAGTGCTAAATATTCCTGGGCATTCAGCGCTCGCTGAATTGTTGTTCCTATATTTCACCTTAAAGTAAACATGTAGAAGATGTATAAGCCAGATGGCTTGCATCTGAACAGAGCTGGGACTGAGTTCCTAACAGGGTGTTTTGTCAGTTCTTTTGGGAAGGCATTAAAGTAACTTGGCTGGGGTGTGAGAACAAAGAGAGAATAGGAGAGAAGAAGACCAGGGTTTGCAAATACTTGGGGATACGACTGGCGCTAGCATAGAAAATTGTAAGTCAACAAATGAGGTCAGAGTAAGGAAGAAAGAAATAAAGCCCAAAACAAATTTAACATGCACATATGTAAATGTACAGAGGATAGTAAATAAGATTGGAGAGTTGCAGGCACAGATTGCCGTGGGAATTTTAATGTTGTGACAATAACAAAGACCTGCCCAAGGATGAGCAAAATTAGGTGTTAAATGCGGCAGATCTGGCGGCCGGTGAAAAGTAAACAATGCTAATGTTTCAAATCCAGTGATCCTTCTTAAGAACTCAAAATGTTAGCTCTGGTTTCTTTGCTGAGTTTCTCCAGCAATTTCTATTTTTGTTTCAGATTTCCAGCATCCGCTCTGCTTTATTTTCTTTGGACATTTAAGGATTACTGGGTACAAAGTGTTCAGGAAAAGTAGAAGCAGAAAGGGTTAGCAGCTTTGATTAAGGAGGGCAGTGCAGTGCTAGAGAAAGAGAATGTCTCACATGGTCCAAGGACAGAATCGATTTGCTTAGAACTAAGGAATAAAATGTGTATAGTTACATTGCTAGGTACTGTCTATAGACCACTAAATAATGGGAAAAATATAGAGGAACAAGCCTACAGGGAAATTACAGAACAATGCCAACATTATAAGATAGTTACTATGGAGGAACTTCAGTTACCCAAAAATAGACTGGAATGCTGGTCATGTAGGGAGCAGTGAAGGGCAAGTGTTCCCAAACTATCTGTGGGAGAATTTTCTACAGCTGTACATGTCCAGCCCAACAAGAAAGGTACATTGTTGCACCTTGGAAAGGAGGAGATCCATGTGGATTAATTGTTAATGAGGGAATATCTGGGAGACAGTGATCATTATAATGAAAGGATCATGGTGGAGAATGGCATTGGTCAATCCAGAGTAAGGAAATTCAATTGGTGGAGAATGGACTTCACTGGGACAAGAATGGTGGTGGGCAGGATTGACTGAAATGAAGGGTTCGTGGGAAAATCAGTAACTGAACAATGGACTACCTTCAAAGAGGAGATGATTCAGGCATAATCAAAGTAAAATCCTACATGTGGGACAGGTAAAACAAACAAATTTAGAATTCCCTGGATTATAAAGGAGCAGAAAGTAAGATAAAGTAGAAAAAGTGTGTTTATGAGAAGTCTCAGGTAAAAAATAAAATTGAGCAACAGGACGAATATCGAAAGAACTGGGAAGGTGAAAAAGCAAATAAGTGAAGCAGGGGGAATCATAAGAAAGACTGGCAGCCAACATAATGAGGTAAAACCATAAGAATTAGGAACAAGAATGGCTGTTCAGTCCCTTGAGCCTGCTCCACCATTCAATTGGGTCATGGCTGATCTCACATTCTTCATATCCACTTTCTTGTCTTTTCCCCATAACCATTGATTGCCCTGCTTTGGTGTCCTGAAGTTTTCTGTAAGTATATGATTAGTAAAAGGATTTTAAAAGAATAATTAGTGATAACAAGAGAGCAAAATCTCCAAGGAGATTTACACCTGGAGGGAGGGGACATGGTGGAGTTGTTAAATGAATATTTTACCAAGGAAGCTACCAGGCCATGGTAACAGAGAAGGAAATTCAGTCATTAGAAGGAATAAAAAATGATAAGGAAAATGTATTGGATATACTGTTGGTCTTTAAACATAGAAACCTAGAAAATAGTATTAAGAATAAACCATTCAGCCCTTTGAGCTTGTTCTGCAATTCATTGCTGACCATCCAATTCAGTAGCCTGGTCGTGCTTTCTTCCCATACCCTTTGATTAGTTTCACCCTAAGAACTATATCTAGACTTCTTCTTGAAAGCTTTCAATGCTGTAGCCTCAACTACTGAATCCCTACAGGGTAGAAAGAGAACATTCAGCCCATCAAGTCCACACCAGCCCTCTGAAAAGCATCTCACCCACAGAACCTGTAACCCTATAATTACCATGGCTAATCCACCTAGCCTGAATGCTACAGGGCAACTTAGCATGGCCAAACCACCTAAATTTCACATCTTTGTAATGTGGGACAAAACTCATACAGAAAGTCACCCAAGGCTGGAATTGAACGTAAGTCTCTGGCACTATGAGGCAGCAGTGCTAACCACTGTGCTGATCTGCTGTAGTAGAGAATTCCACATGTCATCATTGTCTGAGTGAAGAAATAAAGTTGACAAAGCACTGGAGTCCAAGGATTTTGAAAGAAGAAACAGTGAAAATTATAGGGTCATTGATCACATCTTTCATTGACTGGAGAAATGCAAACATTAATGACTTGTTCAAGAAAAGTTGTAAGGATAAGGAAGAGTTAGCATAGATTTCCAAAGAGGAAATCACATTTAATTAACTATCTGAAGTTTTTGAAGAGGTAACAATGCTATTGATGTGGTTAAACAAGATTTCCTAAGGGTGTTTGATATAGTGCCACATAACAGACTTGTGAAGAAAGTTATGTGTAAAAGATTCAGTGAGAACATGAATGCAAAATTGACTGAGTGACAGGAAGCAAAAAATTGATGGTCATTGGATATTTTGTGGGGTGGAGGAAGATATTTTAGTGGAGTTCCCCATTGGCGAGAATTAGGATCTTTGTTTCTCATTATATAAATTAATGACATGCAGGTGACGATTTTGATATGCAGATGACGATTTCAAAGTTTTCAGGCAACATGGTTTTTATAGTTTTCAGGTAAGATTGAGGCGATGCACTTGGGCAGGACCATCAATGCAAGAGAATACATGATGAACAGTAAGACCCTGGGAGGCACTGAGAATATAAGTGACCTTGGTGTGTATGTACACTGGCCACTTAAGGTATCAGGACAAAATGATTAAGGCATATGGAGCAGGTAGGTTATAGTGGAACTGTAAAACATATTGGTTAGGCCTCAGCTAGATAACACTATGATAACACTGCAGTGAGTGCAGTGGGGACTTA
Source organism: Chiloscyllium plagiosum (assembly GCF_037043375.1). Lineage (NCBI taxonomy): Eukaryota > Metazoa > Chordata > Chondrichthyes > Orectolobiformes > Hemiscylliidae > Chiloscyllium > Chiloscyllium plagiosum. The sequence continues at coordinate 42,020,566 of NW_028270177.1, forward strand.
CCAAGATGTTGTCTGGGCTCGACAGTTTCAGTTACGAAGAGAGATTGGACAGGCTGGAGTTGTCTTCCTTAGAGCAGAGGAGATTGAGAAGGGACACAATTGAGATGTATAAAATTATGAAGGGTATTGATAGAGTAAAGAGGAAGAAACATTTTCCTCTTGATGGAAATAGATTTAAGGTTAGATTAGATTACAGTGTGGAAACAGGCCCTTCGGCCCAATAAGTCCACACCGACCCGCCGAAGCGAAACCCACCCATACCCCTACATTTACCCCTTACCTAACACTACGGGCAATTTAGTATGGCCAATTCACCTGACCCTGCACATCTTTGGACTGTGGGAGGAAACCGGAGCACCCGGAGGAAACCCACGCAGACACGGGGAGAACGTGCAAACTCCACACAGTCAGTCGCCTGAGGCGGGAATTGAACCCGGGTCTCTGGCGCTGTGAGGCAGCAGTGCTAACCACTGTGTCACCGTGCAGCTGTGAGGCGCAGAAGATTTGGAGGAGATATGAGGAGAAACCTTTTCACCCAGAGGGTGGCGAGAATCTGGAACTCACTGATCTGGAAGGTCGGCAGAGGCAGAAATCCTCATCATATACCTCATGTCAGGTATAGACAGGATAGATCATATAAATCCTTAGAAGAGTATAAAGAAAGTAGGAGTATACTTAAGAGGGAAATCAGGATGGCAGAAATGAGATAGCTTTGGCAAATAGAACTAAGGAGAATCCAAAGGGTTTTTACAAATATATTAATGACAAAAGGGTAACAAGGGAGAGAATAAGGCCCCTCAAAGATCAGCAAGGCCGCCTTTGTGTGGAGCCATAGAAAATGGGATACTAAATGAATATTTTGCATCAGTATTTACTGTGGAAAAGGATATGGAAGATATAGACTGTAGGGAAATAGATGGTGACATCTTGCAAAATGTCCAGATCACAGAGGAGGAAGTGCTGGATGTCTTGAAACGGTTAAAGGTGGATAAATCCCCAGGACCTGATCAGGTGTAGAAAGTGAGGACTGCAGATGCTGGAGATCAGAGCTGAAAATGTGTTGTTGGAAAAGCGCAGCACGTCAGGCAGCATCCAGGGAACAGGAGAATCGACGTTTCGGGCATAAGCCCTTCTTCAGATGGGCTTGGATCGGCGCAACATCGAGGGCCGAAGGGCCTGTACTGCGCTGTATTCTTCTATGTTCTATGTTCTATGCTGCATTTTGGGAAAGCAAATCTTAGCAGGACTTATACACTTAATGGTAAGGTCCTAGGGAGTGTTGCTGAACAAAGAGATTTTGAGTGAAGGTTCATAGCTCCTTGAAAGTGGAGTCGCAGGTAGATAGGATAGCGAGGAAGGCGTTTGGTATGCTTTCCTTTATTGGTCAGAGTATTGAGTACAGGAGTTGGGAGGTCATGTTGCAGCTGTACAGGATATTGGTTAGGCCACTGTTGGAATATTGCGTGCAATTCTCGTCTTCTTCCTATCGGAAAGATGTTGTGAAACTTGAAAGGGTTCAGAAAAGATTTACAAGAATGTTTCCAGGGTTGGAGGATTTGAGCTATAGAAAGAGGTTGAACAGGCTGGGGCTGTTTTCCCTGAAGCGTCGGAGGTTGAGGGGTGACCTTATAGAGGTTTACAAAATTATGAGGGACATGGATAGGATAAATAGACAAAGTCTTTTCCCTGGGGTCAGGGAGTCCAGAACTAGAGGGCATAGGTTTAGGGTGAGAGGGGAAAGATATAAAAGAGACCTAAGGGGCAACATTTTCACGCAGAGGGTGGTACGTGTATGGAATGAGCTGCCAGAGGAAGTAGTGGAGGCTAGCACAAGTGCAACATTTAAGAGACATTTGGATGGGTATATGAATAGGAAGGGTTTGGAGGGATGTGGGCCGGGTGCTGGCAGGTGGGACTAGGTTGGATTGGGATATCTGGTCGGCATGGACAGGTTGGACCGAAGGGTCTGTTTCCATGCTGTACATCTCTATGACTCTATGACTCTATTTTTAAGAACTATTCAGATGTGCACTTACAATGCCAAGTGCTGGAAAGTAAGATTCGAATAGATGTGTGGTTGTTTTTGATTGGCGTAGACACAATGTGCTGAAGAGCCTTCTTCAATGACTCTATGACACAAACTTGAAAGGATTGTAAACGCTGAAGAGGGCAAGTGTGGAACTATAAAAGGGCATAGGAAAGTTGATGGAGTGGCAGATAGGTAGCAAATGAGATTCAATGCAGAGAAATGAGAGGTGATGCCTTTTGCTAGGAAGAACATTGGAAGACAATATAAAATAGAGGTACAAGTCAAAAGGAACAGAGGGACCGAAAGATATGCGTGCACAGATCATTGAAGGTAATAGGATAGTTGGAAAGAGTAGTTAGTAAAATATACAGTATTCTCAGCTTTATTAATGGAGACATAGAGTACAAGTGTAGAGATGTAATATTGAAAGTGTATAAGATACTTGGTAGACCTCAGCTGGAATATTGTGTACAGTTGTGGGCACCACATTATTGAAAGAATGTGAATGTATTGGAGAGAGCGCAGAAGTAATTTACAAGCATGGCTCCCAGGATGAAGAACTTCAGTCAAGGAGGTAAATTAAATAAGTAGGGACTATTCTTCTTAGAGAAGGCTAAAAGGGCATCTGACAGGGTCTTCAAAAGTATAAACAGGCTGGATGGAGTGGATTGGAAGCAGCTGTTCCCATTCATAAACTGAACAAGAACAAGAGCGAATTGATTTAAAGTGATCTGCCAAAGAAGTAAGGATAATGTAAGAAAACACATTCACTCATGAGTAGTTAGGGAATGGATTGCCCTGCCTTGAAGTGTAATGGAGACAGGCTTAATTGAGGTATTCAAAAGGGCATTGGATAAAAATAATGTGTGAGGGGATGGATAAAGCAGGGGATTGACACTAGGTAATGATGCTCATTTGCATATCTGCTTCAGATACGATGGGCAAAAGGGTCTCTTTCTGTGCCATAAAAGTTTTGTGATTTTGTGATCTGGTTTTGGGAACTTGTCACTGTTTAGTGTAATCACCTCTGTTAAATTCGTCATGTTAATTCCGGTATGTCCAATCTGACTAAATATCGTTTGGGGAGGATTCCCAGTGTATCAGTATTTCCAGTAGAGAAGGTAATTGATACAAAGTATTTATTCTACATGTTCCTTTTGGTCGTTGTTAAATTCACCAATACCAGTTTTACGAGGTCCACACTGATCCTAACTACGGTTCTTGTATTTGGGAAGAAAAAATCAAATTTGATATCAACTTTAGTTTAGTATTCCCTTCCCATAATCTTACTATCTGTTTTGTCATCTTTGCTGTTCTTTTTATTTTTTCCTTTGCTGGGATTTTCCTGTAGTCACACCTTTTTAACTGTGCATGGTTTTTCTTGGCAAATAGAGGTCTTTCCCCCGGGAGTATTGACTGATTCTATCCCATACTGAACTATTTTTTCCAACACAACCACATCCAAACGACCCACACACACCCAACCCCACTGCAAACTTCTGTTGTTGTACCCCTTAATTCTATCCAGTTCAGACTTTTCACTGTTTGCTGTAAATAGCTTCTGCCTCATCCCATTGTATTCGAATTGCCTAAATCTAGGTTCCTAGAAACCTTAAGGTGTAGGAGCTGAAGTTGGCCATTTGTCACATCAAGACTGTGCTATTATCCAATGAGAAATCCTGGAAATACTCTGTACATGTGACAGCATTAATGGAGATTAATAAAACATTTCATCAATGGTTTAGATTCTTTGTGGGAAGCAGAGTATATCCTTTAAAAGCTTACCCCCCAGAAATGAATGCAGAGATGGTCAGGAAGGAAAACCAATTGAGATAGACCAAATGAATCAAGGGGAGAGAGGCAATTGGAAACAAAGTCCAATATGTTTTCTTGTTTTCAAAGGTTCACCTCCAAATGGTAGTAATAGTAACTCCTCTAGTGAAACTACAAATCTTTGATTTCTTGTCTGCTTACTGGTTCATCACCTTTTTAAATCGAAACCCTACAATGTGGAAGTATGCCATTCCACCCATTGAGACCTCACCGACCTTCCACCCAGAACCCCCCCCCCCCCTCCCCCGACCCACTCCCTATAACACTGCATTTTCTATGGTTAATCCACCAATCTGCACATCCCTGGACAGTATGGGCAATTTAGTACTGCCAATCCACCTAACCTTTGGATTGTGGGAGCAGAGCACCCAGAGGAAACTGTCACAGACATGGGGAGAGTGTGGTGTGCTACTTTCAAATGCTGTCTAGGGAACTTGCCGATTTTATTTAATCTTTCTCTGGAATATGACTTATCAATTTTTCCTTAGTTAATTTCAGTGGTTCTCTCACCTCATGTTCAGTAATTAATTCAATGAACTGAATTTATTGGTGATTTGGAGAAGCCAGTGTTGGACTGGGGTGGACAAAGTTAAAAATCACACGACACCAGGTTATAATCCAAGGGGTCTATTTAGAAACACTAGCTTTCGGAATGCTGCTCCTTCATTAGGTGGTTGATTTATTACGTGCATCCCGAATTGCAAAAAGTACAAATAGAATTCCTTTATCCTAATCCTTGGGATTGACTTCACTATGAGCCCTCAACATGGTCTTTAAAGTTTGATGCCAGCATTCTAATGCTCCTTGCGATTCTGGATGGTATGCAGCTGTAGATTCATAGAGTCATACAGCACGGTAACAGACCCTTCAGTCCAACTCATCCATGCCAACCAGACACCCCAATCTGACCTAGTCCTAATTGCCAGCATTTGGCCCATTTCCCTCTAAACCCTTGCTTTTCATATACTCATCCAGAAGTCACATGACACCAGGTTATAGTCCAACAGGTTTATTTGAAGTCACATGCTTACAAAGCGCTGCGCCTTCAGGTGACAAAGGCTCATCTAATGACGGAGCAGCATTCTGAAAATTTGTGAATTTAAATAAACCTGTTGGACTATTATCTGGTGTTGTGTGACCTTTGATATTGTCCACTCCAGTCCAACACCAGCACCTCAACATCACATACTTATCCAGATGCCTATTAAATGTTATAATTGTATCCCCCTACACCACTTCCTCTGGCATCTCATTCCATCCATGCACCATCCTCTGCATAAAAAAATTATCCCTCAGGTCCTTTTTAAATCTTCAGTGCGCTTTAGTTCTGGATTCCCCCACCCAAGGAAAAAGATCTAGGATATTCACCATATACATGCTCCCCATGATTTTATAAACTTCTATAAAGTCACCTCTCAATGTCTGATCCTCCAAAGAGATAGGCTGTATCTCCCTTTAACAAACCCTCCAGTCCTGGCAACATCCTTATCTATCTTTTCTGAACTCTTTCATTTTAAACAACATCCCTCCTGTCGAAGGTTGACCAGTATTGTGCACACAATTCTAAAAGTGGACTAACCAATGACCTGTAGAGCCGTAACATGACCTCCCAACTCCTACACTTAATGTTCTGACCAATGAAGGCAAGCATGTCAAATGCCTTCTTCACCACCCTGCCTAATTGCCCCTCTGGGGCCCTACCATTAACTGTCCTGTGCTGCCTTACCAAAATGCAACACCTCATATTTATCTAAATTAAACTCCATCTGCCACCCCTTGGTCCATTGGCCCATCTGAACAAAGTCCCTTTGTACTCTAAGATAATCTTATTCACTGCCCACTACACCACCTATTTTGGCATCACCTGCAAATTTACTAACAATATGTTCACATCCAAATCATTTACCTAAATGCTGAAAAGCAGTGAACCCAGCACCGATCCTTGTGGCAACCACTGGTCACAATCCTCCAATTCAAAAAACAACCCTCTGCCACCACCTTCTGCCTCCTCTTTCAAACTAATTTTTTATGCAGTTGGCTCCCCATTGATCACATGTCATCTAACTTTACTAAGCAATCTATTATGCAGAACTTTGTCAAACATTGATTTAAACTGTTTTATTCATAAGCTATCCATAACATCCTTGCATAATTTAATGTAAAATTTGACTCCTGATCTGATTTTATTTCTGTGGGTAAGCCATATTTGGTGAAACAATTGAGTCACTGTTCAACAATCCTTTGAGCCGTTACATTGCATAATGGATAAGCCTCTGCAAATCTAGTAAACACTCTAAATTGGAGAAAGGCCAATTTTGACGGTATTAGGCAAGAACTTTCGAAAGCTGACTGGAGGCAGATGTTCGAAGGTAAAGGGACAGCTGGAAAATGGGAAGCCTTCAGAAATGAGATAGCAAGAATCCAGAGAAAGTATATTCCTGTCAGGGTGAAAGGGAAGGCTGGTAGGTATAGGGAATGCTGGCAGACTAAAGAAATTGAGCATTTGGTTAAGAAAAAGCATATGTCAGGTACAGACAGGATAGATCGAGTGAATCCTTAGAGTATAAAGAAAGTAGGAGTATACTTAAGAGGGAAATCAGGAGGGCAAAATGGGGACATGAGATAGCTTTGGCAAATAAATTAAGGAGAATCCAAAGGGTTTTTGCAAATATATTAAGGACAAAAGGGTAACTAGGGAGAGAATAGGGCCCCTCAAAGATTAGCAAGGCGGCCTTTGTGTGGAGCCACAGAAAATGGGAGAGATACTAAATGAATATTTTGCATCAGTATTTACTGTGGAAAAGGATATGGAAGATATAGACTGTAGGGAAATAGATGGTGACATCTTGCAAACTGTCCAGATTAAGAGGAGGAAGTGCTGGATGTCTTTAAACGGTTAAAGGTGGATAAATCCCCAGGACCTGATCAGGTGTACCCGAGAACTCTGTGGGAAGCTAGAGAAGTGATTGCTGGGCCTCTTGCTGAGATATTTGTATCATCGATAGTCACAGGTGAAGTGCTGGAAGACTGGAGGTTGGCAAACGTGGTGCCACTGTTTAAGAAGAGGGCCTTCCTATTGGAAAGATGTTGTGAAAATTGAAAGGGTTCAGAAAATATTTACAAGGATGTTGCCAGGGTTGGAGGATCTGAGCTACAGGGAGAGGCTGAACAGCCTGGAGATGTTTTCCCTGGAGGTCGGAGGCTGAGGGGTGACCTTATAGAGGTTTACAAAATTATGAGGGGCATGGATAGGATAAATAGGCAAAGTCTTTTCCCTGGGGTTGGGGAGTCCAGAACTAGAGGGCATAGGTTTAGGGTGAGAGGGGAAAGATATAAAAGAGACCTCAGGGGCAAATCTTTCATGCAGAGGGTGGTCCGTGTATAGAATGAGCTGCCAGAGGATGTGGTGGAGGCTGGTACAATTGCAACATTTAAGAGGCATTTGGATGGGTATATGAATAGGAAGGATTTTGAGGGATATGGGCCGGGTGCTGGCAGGTGGGACTAGATTGGGTTGGGGTATCTGGTCGGCATGGATGGGTTGGACCGAAGGGTCTGTTTCCATGCTGTACATCTCTATGACTCTATGACATCCATTGTGGTCAATAAACACTGATTTCCAATCTTTGTTTTGGGAGGGGGCCTACACAATTTATTAAGAGTCTTGTAAAAGGTTCCTCAAATTCTGGAATAGATATTAATGGTGTTGGCTTTATCACTTCCTGAGGTTTTCCTATCATTTGACATGTGTGAAATGTCAGGCAAATTCAACCATATATTGATGCAGTCCAGGCCAGTAAAAATGCTTTTTTATTTTGGCTTGAGCTTTCCTTACTCCCTGGTGACCTCATGTGCTACTCGCAACCCCTGCTTTCTGTACAATCATGGAATCACTTCAGTGTGGAAAGAGGTCATTTGGCCCACCAGGTCTGCAATGACCCTCAGGAGTACATCCCACCTCGATCCAGACCTCCACTCTATTCCCATAACCCCACATTTTACCTTCACCAACCTACCTACCCTGCACGTCCCTGGATCCTGTGGACAATTTAGCATGGCCAATCTACCTAACCTGCACATCTTTGGACTGTGGGAGTGTTGTGGGGAAAATCATGAGCCTCGGAGTCAGAGTCCTGGTTCAACAACAGAGTTTATTGTACAAGGAAATATCAGAGCTCTGGGGAGAGAAAGGCACAGTGGTCAGCTATGATTCTTCTCTCAACGCGGAGCACATGTCAAGATACTGTTATACATTTTGTGATACAATAGGTCAGCGATGAGGTCATTGCCTTTGTAACATAGTTTGTTTGTTGCAAACATTGCAGAATCGTTGATAGTTTCGATGCAGCCGTCGTCAGTTCCAGTGTAGGCTTTGTTAATTTCAGTGCAGATATTGTCAGTCTCAATGTCTGTGTGGAAGTCCATTGCTGTAGTAATGGGTGACAATCACTCTTCCTAAGAAGGACGATTACTGCAGTCCTGGTTATTAACACTTTGGGTCCAGCCAACTCCTTTGACAGATATAGACTCAATACAGACACTTTGGTAGGCGGTATACGCTACTCATGTGTATTTTTTTCCCCACCTGCCTTAAACTAATCACTTAGGTTGTGAGTGCATTGTGCTGGCATTGTGGTGGTCCCAGGCAGTATCTGTATTTGCTCTGCTGTCTCTGTCCATATTGTGGTCCGGTGGCCATCTTGTGTGAGAAGTAGCCAACTTATGGTTCAGTGGCCACCTTGTGTATCCGTGTGCCTAGTGTCACCCTGCCCCGTGCCATCTCCCACTTCAGGGAGGAAACCAGAGCACTCAGAGGAAACCCACACAGACATGGGAAGAACATGCAAACTCCAAGTGCAAACTGCAATAACCCACCGGGTTAGAGAAGTTACTTGATGAACTTTTGCCCACTTGTCATCTGCCTGAATATGCAATAGTCTCTATTTCATCAAGTCTTAATTTTTAAGATAGTAACATTCTGTGATAGACAGATTCTTCTTCTGTGTATGATTTTTCATCTTTCTGTTATAATTCAATTAACTTCTCTGAACTAAAAATATCCACTTTGTCCTTCATTTGTTCTTGTTTTTATCTCAACCATTTGATCAAACATAGTTTCCGATAATTGAACTTCAACTTGCTTATCTTTATTCGATTTCTCCTCAACAAAAATCCCAGGATATACTTCCAGTAACATTTCAGTTGTCTGGTTTTCCACTAGCTTTCAACCACAGCAGGCATCACTCCCACCTGGGATCCAGCTATATCATTCCCGATGAAAAACTGCATCCACTGAACACACAATTTCTCTCTTACTCATACCACCACTTCACTTTTCACCGGACTCTCCAAACTCACTTTATACTCTTTGCACCACATATTACCACTTTTTTTTGGCAATGCGCCTTCCAAATTATATATCCCCTCATCTCTCACTACCAAAGATTGACTTGCTCCTATATCTCTTAAAATTTTAATTTCTCTACCTAGCTGGTAGTATGAGTAAACTTTACCCACACAGGTGTATCCTTTAAAGAGATATGGTACTTTCTTATGAAGCAACCCCTGACAAGCCTATATATTCTTTTGCAGCTCTTTAGTTTCCCTTTACCACTTTCATAAACCCCACTGACTTATCCTGTTTTACTACATCTGTTTTCTTGTTTTGAATCCCTACAGTGTGGAAGCAGGCCATTTGGTCTATCAAGTCCAAAGGGGTAAGCCGTGGGGTACAGGTCTCTGGCACAGAAGGGAGCGGGAAGAGGAGCAGAGCATTAGTCATTGGGACCTCCATAGTTAAGGGGACTGATAGGAGGTTCTGTGGGAACAAGAGAGACTCAGAGTTGGTGTGTTGCCTCCCAGGTGCCAGGGTTAGCGATGTCTCTGATCGTGTTTTTGGGATCCTTGAGGGGCTTGGGGAGTAGAACCAAGTTGTGGTCCACATAAACACCAACGACATAGATAAGAAAAGGGATGGGGATTTAAGGCAGAAATTCAGGGAGCTATGGTGGAAGCCTAGAGCTAGAACAAATAGAATTGTTATCTCTGGTTTGTTACCCGTGGCGCGTGCTAGCAAGGCAAGGAACAGGGAGAGAGGGTAGATGAACACATGGCAACAGGGATGATGCAGGAGGGAGGGTTTTGGATACCTAGATAATTGGGACTCTTTCTAGGGAAGGTGGGACCTCTACACACAGGATAGTCTTTACCTGAACCAGAGAGATACCAATATCCTGGGAGGAATGTTTGCTAATGCTCTTCGGGAGGGATTAAACTAATTCAGCAAGGGGATGGGAACCTAAATTGTAGTTCCAGTGTCCAGGAGGTTGAGAGTAGTGAGGTCAGAAATTAGGTTTCAAGGTCGTAAGAGTGCACCGCAAGCAGGAAGGTGGTTTGAAGTGTGTCTACTTCAACACCAGGAGCATCCTGAATAAGGTGGGTGAATGTGCAGCATGGGTTGGTACCTGGAACTTTGATGTTGTGGCCATTTTGGAAACAATGGATAGAGCAGGTACAGGAATGGTTATTTCAGGTTCCAGGATTTAGATGTTTCAGTAAGAACAGAGAAGATAGTAAAAGAGGGGGAGATGTGGCATTGTTATCAACAACAGTATTACAGTGGCAGAAAGGACATTTGAGGACTCATCTACTGAGGTAGTACGGGCTGAAGTTATGGGAGAAGTCACCCTGTTGGGAGTTTTCTATAAGACTCTGAAAAGTTCCAGAGGTTTTGGATGTAGGTTTGCTTGCTGAGCTGGAAGGTTCATTTCCAGAAATTTCATTACCCTACTAGGTAACATCTTCAATGGGCCTCAGGTGAAGCAATGCTGAAAATTCCTGCTTTCTATTTATATGTTTGGGTTTCTTTAGGTTGGTGATGTAATTTCCTGTGGTGATGTTATTTCCTGCGGTGAAGTCACTTCCTGTTTCTTTTCTCAGGGGGTGGTAGATGGGATCTAACTCAATGTGTTTGTTGATAGGTAGATGTCCATGCTGTACATCTCTATGACTATGACTATATAAATAGAAAGCAGGAATTTTCAGCATTGTTTTGCCTGAGGCCCACTGAAGATGTTATCTAGTAGGGTATCAAAACATCTGGAAATGAACCTTCCAGCTCAGTGAGCAAGCCTACATCCAAAACTTCAACCTGAGCTACAAATCTTCTCAAAACCCACTAAGTTCCAGAGATGTAGAGGAAAGGATTGCAAAGATTATTCTGGACAGGATCAAAAATAAGAGAGTAGCTGTTATGTGGGACTTTAACTTTTGAAATATTGACTGGAAATACTATAGTTTGAGTACTTTGGATCGGTCAGTTTTTGTCCAACGTGTGCATGAGAGTTTCCTGATACAGTATGTAGCCAAGTCAATAAGGGATGAGGCCACATTGGATGTGGTACTGGGTAATGAACCAGGCCAGGTGTTAGATTTGGGGATAGGGGAGTACTTTGCTGATAGTGACCACAATTCGGTTATGTTCACTTTAGTGATGGAAAGGGATAGGTATATACCGCGGGGCAAGAGTTATAACAATGGAATTGCAATTGCGATGCAACTAGGCAAGATTTAGGATGCATAGGATAGGGAAAGAAACTGCAGGAGATGGGCACAATTGAAATGTGGAGCTTATTCAAGGAGCAACTGCTGCATGTCCTTGATAAGTATGTATCTGTCAGGCAGGGAGGAAGTGGTTGAGCAAGGGAACCGTTATTTACAAAAGAAGTTTGGTCAAGAGGAAGAAAAAGGCTTTTGTGAGGATTAGACGTGAAGGCTCAGTTAGGGTACTTGAGAGTTTCAAGTTAGCCAGGAAAGACCTAAAGACAGACCTAAGGAGAGTCAGGAGGGGACATGAGAAGTCATTGACAAGTAACATCAAGGAAAACCCGAGGGCTTTCTATAGGTATGTCAGGAATAAAGGAATGACTAGAGTAAGATTAGGGCCAATCAGGTGCAGTAGTGGGACATTGTGCATGGGGTCCGAGGAGATAGGAGGAGCGCTAAATGAATATTTTTCATCCGTATTCACACTGGAAAAAGTCAATGTTGTTGAGGACAATATTGAGATACAGGTTATTAGATTAGACAGGATTGAGGTTCACAAGAAGGAGGTGTTAGCAATTTTGGAAAGTGTGAAAATAGATAAATCCCCTGAGCTGGATGGGATTTATCCTAGGATTCTCTGAGAAGCGAGGGAGGAGACTGCAGAGTCTTTGGCTTTAATCTTTTTGTCGTCATTTTCTACAGGCATAGTGCCAGAAGACTGGAGGATAGCAAATGTTGTTCTCTTGTTCAAGAAGGTGAGTAGAGATAAGCCTGGTAATTATAGACCAGTGAGCCTTACTTCCTATGTGGGTCAAGTATTGGAAAAGGTTATAATCATCTAGAAATGAATAAGTGGATTAGGGGTAGTCAACACGGTTTTGTGAAGGGTAGGTTGTGCCTCACAAACCTTATTGAGTTCTTTGAGAAGGTGACCAAACAGGTGAATGAGGGTAAAGCAGTTGATGTGGTGTATATGTATATGGATTTCAGTAAGGCGTTTGATAAGGTTCCCCGCTGTAAGCTATTGTACAAAATAGGAGGCATGAGATTGACAATGATTTAACGGTTTGGAGATGCAGGTGTTGGACTGGAATGTACAAAGTTAAAAATCACACAACACCAGGTTATAGTCCAACAGGTTTAATTGGAAGCACTAGCTTTCTGAGCGCTGATCCTTCATCAGGTGGTTGTGGAGTATAGGATTGTAAGACACAGAATTTATAGTAAAGGTTTACAGTGTGATGTAACTGAAATTATATATTGAAAAAGAGCTGGATTGTTTGTTAAGTCTCTCGTCTTTTAGAATGACCACGTTGGTTTCAGTTCTTTCATATGTAAATCGCAAAACCTTTTTTTTAAAAGTTACATTCTCAAGTGAACTTTAACAATTGGTGTCTGCCAGCAAGACAATGTACTGAAGGTGTGATCTCCCCTGTGTGATACTGTCTTGTACTGATTCTAATCTAAAAAAAATGAATTTACAGAATCTTACATGGATTCATGCAGGTTTTGAGTGAAGTAAAATGTAACTCTGCAAGTATAAATTCACCTGTGTGTGTGTGTGTTGTGGGGGGAGGGGCAGACGGGTTGTGAGTGTCTGAGATAGTGGGTGCATGTGAGTGAATGTGAGTATAAATGGGTACATGTCTGTGAGAGGGTGCATGTGTATGTCTAGGAGTGCCTGTGTGTTTGTATAGTGCAGACCGCTGAAGTATTCTCCGACTGGGAGGGAACATTCTTGGCCTTTGATTGTCTGTCACGGTAGTTGAAACTTTATTGCTGGAACAGCACAGCAGGTCAGGCAGCATCCAGGGAACAGGAGATTCGACGTTTCGGGCACAGGCCCTTCTTCAGGAATGAGCAGAGAGTGTTCAGCAGGAGAAGATAAAAGGTAGGGAGGAGGGACTTGGAGGAGGGGCGTTGGAAATGTGATAGGTGGAAAGAGGTCAAGGTGAGGGTGATAGGTCGGAGTAGGATGGAGGCGGAGAGGTCAAGAAGAAGACTGCAGGTCAGGAAGGCGGTGCCGGGCTGGAGGGATTCGGCTGAGACAAGGTGGGGGGAGGGGGGATGAAGAAACTGGTGAAGTCCAAGTTCATCCCCTGTGGTTGGAGGGTTCCCAGTCGGAAGATAAGACGCTCCTCCTCCGACCATCGCGTTGTTGTGGTTTGGCGGTGGATGAGTCCAATGACCTGCATATTCTCGGTGGAGTGGGAGGGGGAGTTGAAATGCTGTGCTACAGGGTGGTTGGGTTGGTTCGTCCGGGTGGCCCAGAGGTGCTCTCTGAATCGCTCCGCAAGTAGGCGGTGCAACACTTGCGCCCACACCTCCGGTGCAACACTTGCGCCCACACCTCCCCCCTCACTTCTCTCCAAGGCCCCAAAGGAAACTTCCATATCCGCCACAGATTCACCTGCACCTCCACCCACATCAAAACATCTCCTCTGCACTGTCACGGTAGACACTGCAAGATGTGTCAGACTGCAGACATGGATACCACCTATTCGTATGGGGACCACCTCCCACCATGTACGTGGCAGGTACCCTTGCGACTCAGCCTACGTTGTCTATACGCTGCAGGCAAGGATGCCCTGAGGCATGGTACACTGGTGAGACCAGGCAGAGGCTACAGCAACGGATGAATTGGCACCGCACAACAATCAACAGCAGCTCTGTTCCCTCCCAGCTGGAGAACACTTCAGCGGTCCGGGATATTTGACCTTGGACCTTCGGTTGACCATCCTCCAAGGCAGACTTCAGGGCAGTAGCAATGAAAAGTGGCCGAACAGAGGCTGAAGCCAAGTTCGGTACCCACGGGGAAGGCCTCAACTGGAACCTTGGGTTCATGTCACACTACAGGTGACCCCATTGCACGATACACCACACAGACACTCTTACACACACACACACATATGCAACCTGTCACAGACTTGTACCCATTTATACTCACACTCACTCATATGCACCCAGTCTCTCACAGATACTCACAACCCTTCCGCCTCCCCCGCAACCCCCATACACACACATACTTGCAGAGATACATTTTACTTCGCTCAAAAACTGCACAAATCCATGTAAAATTTTGTAAATTCATTGTTTTTAGATTAGAATCAATCTAATCATTGTGGCACAAACAGTATCACACAGGTGAGCTCATACCTTCAATACATTATCTGGGCTGACAAAGTTCACTTGAGAATGTAACTTTTTAAAAAAAATTGTGATTTACACATGAAAGAACTGAAACCAACATGGTCATTCTAAAAGATGAGAGACTTAACAAACAATCCAGGTCTTTTTCAATATATAATTTCAGCTACATCACACTGTAAACGTTTGCTATAAATTCTGTGTCTTACAATCTTATACTTCACAACCACCTGCTGAAGGAGCAGCGCTCCGAAAACTAGTACTTCCAATTAAACCTGTTGGACTATAACATGGTGTTGTGTGATGTTTAACTTTCAAAGAAGAAAGAGGGTAGTTGGTGGGACATGTTCTTCCTGAAGTTCAGTTATTAGTGGTGTACCACAAGGATCTGTTTTGGGGCCAGTGCTGTTGGACATTTTTATAAATAACATGGATGAGGGCATAGAAGGATGGGTTAATAAATTTGCAGATGATATTAAAGTCGGTGGAGTTGTGGATAGTGCTGAAGTATGTTGCAGGTAACAGAGGGACATAGCTAAGCTGCAGAGCTGGGCATAATGTGGAAAAGTGTGAGGTATTTCACTTTGGAAGGAGCAACAGGAATAAATGTACTAGGCTAATGGAAAGATTCTTGGTAGAGTAGATGAACAGAGAGATCTCAGTGTCCATGTACATAGATCCCAGAAAGTTGCCACCCAGGTTGATGGGGTTGTTTAGAAGGCATACGGTATGTTAGCTTTTATTGGTAGAGAGATTGAGGTTTGGAGCCATGAGGTCATGCTGCTGCTGCTGTACAAACTCTAGTGCAGCCGCACTTGGAGTATTGCGTACAGTTCTGGTCGCTGCATTATAGGAAGGATGTGGAAGTTTTGGAAAGGATTCAGAGGAGATTTACGAGAATTCTGCCTGGTATGGAAGGAAGGTCTAGTGAAGAAAAGGCTGAGAGACTTGAGGCTGTTTTTGTTAGAAAGAAGAAGGCTGAGAAGTAACTTAATTGAGACATATAAGATAAGCAAAGGGTTAGATAGGGTGACAGTGAGAGCCTTTTTTCTTGGATGCTAATGGCTAGCATGAGGGGATATAGCTTTAAATTAAGGGGTGATAGACATAGGACAGATGTCAGAGGTAGGTTCTTTACTCAGAGGGGTGTGGAACAGTAGTAGACTCGCAACTTTAAGAGCATTTAAATGGTCATTGGATAAACATATAGATGAAAATGGAATAGTATGGGATAGATAGTCTTGAGAATGGTTCTACAGCTCGGCACAACATCGAGCGCTGAAGGGCCTGTACTGCGCTGTAATGTTCTATGTTCTATCTTCCAAGTTCACACGGATCCTCTAAAGAGCATCCCACCCGGACATATGTTCCTATCCTATCTCTGTATACATGCACTTCCCATGGCTAATCCATCTAATCTGCACATTTTTGAACTATTGGAGAAAACCAGAGCACCTGGAGGAAATCCACATGTGGACATGTGGAGAATGTGCAAACTGCACGCAGATACTCACCCAAAGGTGGAATCCAAACTGAGTCCTTGGCGCTGTGAGGCAGCACTGCTAACCACTGTACCACCTCTGTGCCATCTTCCCAGTGTTTTCTTAAACCACCAATACTGTGATGTCTTATGTCCCGCTTTATTGCAGGGAAAATGCCCAATGGTATTTACTTCCCTTTTTTCCTCTTGGGTTTCTCCTTTAACTGTGGTAGACTATCTTTACTATCTTCAATGATATCTCCTTTTCCTTTACTACCTGAGGATTTCCCTTTTCTCTAATTTGTATCCCTCGCTAACTCTCATAAATAGTTCTTGCAAGTACAGGAACCTAGTCAGTGTTTCTGTTAACCTCATTCCATCATTTTGGTAAATGCAAATTTCGATTAAATAATTGACTTTTGTAGTGAGCCCTGGAGTGGTGGAGGTGGAGAGCAGTGCACTTTCCTATGAGGGTCATAAGACTCACTGACCTACCTGTGTCAGATGCATCTGTCCAAAATAGTATTGGTAGAAGTAATTGTTACACAGTGTGTTGAGAAGCCAAC
Source organism: Chiloscyllium plagiosum (assembly GCF_037043375.1). Taxonomy (NCBI): domain Eukaryota; kingdom Metazoa; phylum Chordata; class Chondrichthyes; order Orectolobiformes; family Hemiscylliidae; genus Chiloscyllium; species Chiloscyllium plagiosum. The sequence continues at coordinate 42,037,166 of NW_028270177.1, forward strand.
TAAAGGACAGACTAATTTAGATCCAGTATCATATAATGTTAAATGCTCATTAACAATCTTATTCTAATAGAATCTTAGGGGTGAGTGACCACAATTTGATAGAATTTTACATTATATTTGAAAGTGAGGGAGTTCAGTCTGAAGCCAGACTGTTAATTTAGTTGGATATGATTTATTATTAGAGTCATAGATAGAGTACGGATTTTAGTGAAACATATTAGTTTGTGCGCTATCCAGACAAATCATACCTTGATGTACTTATGAAAGGTAATAGAACAAAATGCAGAATATAGTGTTACAACTACAGAGCAGATGCAGAGAAAGAAAAATTTTAGATATGAGAGGTCCATTCATAAGTCTGATCACAGCAGGGAAGAATCTGTTCTTGAATCTGTTCAAAACATTCTGAAGGTGTGAGGCACAAGTTGTCTGAGGTGGATTGGAAAAATACCTAAAAGGACAAGACTGTCCAGTCTTGAAATTAATTATTATGTGACTTACATCAACTTTCCTTCAAGATACATTCCTTCAAGATGCAAAAAACTCAAAAAGTCAGTCAACCATCAGTAATAAAGGAAGTTATAAGTTGTATAAGATTGAAAGAAACTCAATCCCACTGTTAGTGAAAGCCAAAACACCATAAGCCTTCTTAACAACTCTACTAACTTAGGTGGCAACTTTGAGGGATCTACATACATCTACCCCAAAATCCCATTGTTCCTCCACACTGTCAAGAATCCTGTCTATAATCTTGTATTCAGCATTCAAACTTGATTTACCAAAATGAATCACTTCACATTTATGCAGGTTGAACTCCATCTGCCACTTCTCAGCCCAGCTCTGCCTCCTGTCAATGTCTTGTTGGAGCCTGCAACAGCCCTCAACACTATCTACAACACCACCGACCTTTATGTCATCACCAAATTATTAACCCACATTTCCACTTCTTCATCCAAGTCATTTATAAAACCTACAAAGACCAGAATCCCAAGAACAGATCCCTGTGGGTCACCACTGGTCACCAACTTCCAGGCAAAATACTTTCCATCCACTACCACTCGCTGTCTTCTTTCGGCCAGCCAATTCTTGATTAGATTAGATTACTTACAGTGTGGAAACAGGCCCTTCGGCCCAACAAGTCCACACCGACATACCAAAGCGCATTCCCCTACATTTACCCCTTCACCTAACACTACGGGCAATTTAGCATGGCCAATTCACCTAACCTGCACATTTTTGGATTGTGGGAGGAAACCGGAGCATCTGGAGGAAACCCACGCTGACACGGGGAGAATGTGCAAACTCCACACAGAGAGTCGCCTGAGTGGGAATTGAACCCGGGTCTCTGGCGCTGTGAGGCAGCAGTGCTAACCACTGTGCCACATTCTGTATCCAGACAGCCAAATTTCCCTATATCCCATACCTCCTAACTTTCTGATAGGGCTTACCTTGGGGAACCTTATCAAATGCCTTACTGAAATCGAGATACACCACATCCACTGCTCAACTTGTGTCAACTTGTCTCAATAAGGCTTGTGAGGCATGAGCTGCCCCTCACAAAGCCATGCGGACTATCTTTAATCAAACTATGTTTTTCCAAATAGTCATAAATCCAATCGCTTACCACACAGACATAAAACTGACGGGTCTGTAATTCCCAGGGATTACCCTATTCCCTTTCTTGAAAAGAGGAACAACATTCATCTCCCTCCAATCATCCAGTACTAGTCCGGTGGAGAGTGAGGATGCAAAGATCATCACCAGAGGCGCAGCAATCTCAATCCTCGCTTCCGTAGTAACCTTGGATCTGGTCCGGCCCTGGGAACTTATCTATCTTGATGCTTCCATGTTTCCAACCTAAAATAGTCTTATTCATGGACGTGGAGAAACATACCAAATGAAGACATGAAAAATTGCCCAGTGCAAAGATTAATGTCACGTCGAGTCATGGAGCTGTACAGCACGGAAAGAGACCCTTCAGTCCAACTCGTCCATGCCAACCAGGTATCTTAAATTAATCTCATCCCATTTGCCAGCATTTGGCTTATATTCCTCTAAACGCCTCCTATTCATATACACACCTGCAGTCCTCACTTTCTTCTCCTATTCATACCCATCCAGATGCCTTTTAAATGCTGTCATTGTACCAGCCTCCACCACGTCCTCTGGCAGCTCATTGCATTAACACAACAATCTCCCTGTGAAAAAGTTGCCCCTTAGCCCTTTTATATCTTTCCTTTCTCAATTTAAACCTATGGCCACTAGTTATGGACTGCACTACACTGGAGAAAAGACTTTGACTATTCACCCAATCTATGCTCCTCATGATTTCATAAACTTGTATAAGGTCACTCTTCAGCCTCTGACATTCCAGGAAAAATAACCCCAGCCTATTCAGCCTCCACTATAGCTTAAACCCTCTAACCCTGGCAACATCCTTGTAAATCTTTTCTAAACCCTTTCAAGTTTTACAACATCCTTCCTACAGCAGAGACAAGAATTGAATGCAAGATTTCAAACGTGGCCCAACCAATATCTCATACAGCCGCAACGTTTTCTTCCAACTCATATGCTCAGTACATTGACCAATAAAGGCAAGTGTACCAAACATCATCTTCATTATACTGTCTACCTGCAACTTTACCTTCAAGGAACTATGAACCTGCACTCAAAAGTCTCTTTGTTCAACAACACTCCCCAGAACCTTACCATTAAGTGCATAAGTTCTGCCCTGATTTGCCTCTCCATAATGCAGTACGTTACATTTATGTAAATTATGCTCCATCTGCCATTCCTTTGCCTGCCAGTCAGTTTGATCGAGGTCCTGTTGTACTCTGAGGTAGCTTCCTTGGCTGTCCACTACACCACCAATTTTGGGTGTCATCTGCAAACTTAGGAACCATACCTCACATGTTCACATCTAAATCATTTATATAAATGACAAAAATGCTGTGGACCTGGCACCAATCCTTGTGGCACATCGCCTGTATCACAGGCCTCCAGTCTGAAAAGCAACACTCCACCAACACCCTCTCTCTCCTACCTTTGAGCCAGTTCTGTATCCAAATGGCTAGTGCTCCCTGTATCCTATGTGATCTAAACTTGCTAACCAGTTTACCATGCAGAACCTTGTCAAATGCCTTAATGAAGTCCATAATAGATCATGTCCACCACTCTGCCTTCATCAATCCTTTTTGTCACTTCTTCAAAAGTTCGAAACTCATTTCCAACAGCAAAATAATTGCTTGAAGGTGTGAGGAGGTTGAGTGATAAAATGAGGGTGAAACCGCAGAAGAGAGTCAAAGAGTGTGGTGCTGGAAAAATACAGCAGGTCAGGCAGCATCTGAGGAGCAGGAGAGTCGACATTTTGGGCATAAGCCCTTAATTAGGAATGTGGAAGGGGAGACATGAATGGTGGGGGAGCAGTGAGGGTGGGGTGAAGGTGGGTGGGATGGTGATAGTGGATAGGTGGGAAAGAAGATCAACATGTAGGACAGGCCAACAGGGCACTGCCGAGCTGGAGGGTTTATTGATAGTTTGGTGACTATCACAATTACTGCCCACCTGCATCCACCTATCACCAGGCGAAAATGAGGACTGCAGATGCTGGAGATTAGAGTCTAGATTAGAGTGATGCTGGAAATGCACAGTAGGTCACGCAGCATCTGAGGAGCAGGAAAATCAGCATTTCAGGCAGTAGCCCTTCATCAAGACTATCACCATCCCACCCACCTTCCCCCCAGCCTCACCCTCTATTTCTCTCTCAGCCTCCTTCCACCTCCATATTCCTGAAGGGCTTATGCTGAAAATGTTGACTCTCCTGCTCCTAAGGTGCTGCCTTAACCTACTGTGCTTTTCCAGCACCACACTTTGACTCTGACTCTCCAACATCTGCAGTCCTCACTTTCTCCTGAAACATCAGAAAGCCAAATGTAATTTGACAAGCTGCCCATCTTAGCTGCTAAGCATTGGAAAAACTTCAGCACTCTCAACACGAGCCAGCCCAAGTGGCAACTTGAGCCCCGAACAGAACTAGGATGGAAGCGAATCCAGCTGGGGGATGGGAACCGAAATTGTCTTTCGAGTATACAGGAGGTTGAAAGTAGTGAGGTCAGAACTAAGGTTTCAAGGTCGCAAGAAGTCACCTGAAAGCAAGAAGTGTGTCTACTTCAACACCAGGAGCATCTGGAATAAGGTGGGTGAACTTGCAGCATGGGTTGGTACTGGGACTTCGATGTCGTGGCCATTTCAAGACGTGAGTAGAGCAGGGACAGGAATAGTTATTGCACATTCCAGGATTTCAGTAAGAACAGAGAAAATGGTAAAAGAGGGGAGGTGTGGCATTGTTAGTCAAGGATAGTATTATAGTTGCAGAAAGCACGTTTGAGGACTCATTTACTGACGTAGTATGGGCTGAAATTGGAAACAGGAAAGGAGAGGTTACCCTATTGGGAGTTTTCTATAGGCTTCCGAATAGTTCCAGAGATATAGAGGATAGGATAGCAAAGATGATCTTCGATATGAGCGAGAGAGGCAGGGTAGTAGTTATGGGGGATTTTACTTTCTAAACACTGACTGGGAATACTGTAGGTCAAGTACTTTAGATGGGTCAGTTTTTGTCCAATGTGTGCAGGACACAATATGTAGGCAGGTCAACAAGGAGCGAGGCCACATTAGATTTGGTACTGAGTAATGAACAAGGCCAGGTGATAGATTTGGAGGTAGCTGAACACTTTGGTGATAGTGACCACAATTTATTTACTTTAGTGATGAAAAGAGATAGGTAAATACCGCGGGGCAAGAGTTATAGCTGGGGCAAAGGCAATTATGATGCGGTTAGGCCAGATTTGGGATGTATAGGATGGGTAAGGAAACTGCAAGAATTGGGCACAATTAAAATGTGGAGCTTATTCAAGGACCAGTTACTGTGGGTCCATTATAAGTGTGTACCAGTCAGGCAAGAAGTTGTTGAGCATGGCAGCCGTGGTTTACTAAGGAAGTTGAATCTCTTGTCAAGAGGAAGAAGGCTGCTTATGTTATGATGAGATGTGATAGCTCAGTTAGGGTACTTGAGAGGTGTTGGGATTGCTCAGTGGTTAACACGGCTGCCTCACAGCACCAGGGACCCGGATTCAATTCCAGCTTTGGTCGACTATCTGTGTGGGTTTCCTCCCACAGTCCAAAGATGTGCAGGTCAGGTGGATTGGCTATGCTAAATTGCCCATAGTGTTAGCTGCATTAGTAAGAGGGAAATGAGTCTGGGTGGGTTACTCTTCAGAGGGTCATCGTGGACTTTTTGGGCCAAAGGGCCTGTTTCCACATTGTAGGGGAATCTAATCTAAAAATGTTGGCTCTCTCTTTAGGTCCCTCCTGCCTAAGAAGAGTCAGGAGGGGACATGAGAAGGTGTTGGTAGATAAAATCAAAGAAAACCCTAAGGCTTTCAATAGGTATATCAGGAATAAAAGAATAACTGGAGTAACATTAGAGCCAATCAAGGACAGTAGTGGGAAGTTGCACGTGGAGGCAGAGGAGATAAGGGAAGCACTAAATGTATACTTTTTCTCAGTATTCACACTAGAAAAAGACAATGTGGTCAGGAGAAGACTGAGATACAGTCTACTAGAATAGATGGGTTTGAAGTTCACAATGAGGAGTGCTAGTAATTCTGGAAAGTGTGAAAATAGATAAGTCCCCTGGGCCAGATGGGATTTATCCTAGGATTCTCTGGGAAACCAGGGAGGAGATTGTCGAGCCTTTGGCTTTGATCATCATGTCCATCATTGTCTACAAGAATAGTGCCAGAAGACTGGAGGATAGCAAATGTTGTTCCCTTGTTCAAGATGAGGAATAAAGACAACCCTGGAAATTGCAGACCTGTGAGCCTTACTTCAGCTGTGGGAAAAGTGTTGTAAAGGGTTAAAAGAGATAGGATTTATAATAATCTAGAAATGAATAAGTTGATTAGTGATAGTCAACATAGTTTTGTGAAGGGTACCTCGTGCCTCACGAAACTTACTGAGTCTTTTGAGAAGGTGACCAAACAGATGGATGAGGGTAAATCAGTTGATGTGGTGTATATGAATTTCAGTAAGGCTTTTGACGAGGTTCCCCATGGTAGGCTATTGTGCAAAATACAAAGGCATGGAATTGAGAGTGATTTAGTGGTTTGGATCAGAAATTGGCTAGCTGAAAGGAGATAGAGAGTGGTGATTGATGGGAAATATTCATCCTGGAGTTGTTACTAATGGTATACTGCAAGGATTTGTTTTGGGTCCACTGTTGTTTGTCATTTTTATAAATGACCTGGATGAAGGCATGGAAGGAGGGGTTAGTAAATTTGTGGATGACACTAAGGTCGATAGATTATGGATAGTGCTGAAGGATGTTGCAGATTACAGAGGGACATAGAGAAGCTGCAGAGCTGAGCTGAGAGGTGGCAAATGGAGTTCAATGCGGAAAAGTGTGAGGTGATTCATGTTGGAAGGAGTAACAGGAATACAGAGTACAGGGCTAATGGTAAGATTCTTGGTAGTGCAGATGAGCAGAGATCTCAGTGTCCATGTACATAGATCCTTGAAAGTTGCCACCCAGGTTGATAGGGTTGTCAAGTAGGCATATGGTTTGTTAGCTTTTATCGGTAGAGTGATTGAGTATCGGAACCATGAGGTCATACTGCAGCTGTACAAAACTCTGCTGTAATTCGAGTGTTACGTACAGTTCTGGTCACTGCATTCTAGGAAGAATGTGGAAGCTTTGGAAAGGGTTCAGAGATTTATAAGGATGCTGCCTGGTATGGAGGAAAGGTCTTACAAGGAAAAGCTGAGGGACTTGAGGCTGTGTTTGTTAGAAGGTGGTTGAGAGGTGACTTAATTAAGACATATTAGATAATCAGAGGGTTAGATAGGTTGAACAATGAGAGCCTTTTTCCTTGGATGGCTAACTTTAAATTGAGGGGTGATAGATATAGGACAGATGTCAGAGGTAGGTTCTTTAATCAGTAGTAGTAGTAGGGGTGTGAAATGCATTGCCTGCAACAGTAGTAGACTCACCAACTTTAAGGGTATTTAAATGGTCATTGGATAGGCATATAGATAAGAATGGAACAGTGTAGGTTAGATGGGCTTCAGATTGATTTCACAAGTCGGCACAACATCAAGAGCCGAAGGGCTGTAATGTTCTATGTTCTATGAATTACCAGGTGTACGATCACAATTGTAGACACTTACACACAAAATACATGCAGCTGATCAGAAAGATATGAACCCACCACCTGCACAGACCACAGATTGACCATTCCCAGCGATTCACGACAACCCAACAGTAGCAGCAGAACTACGGCAGGTACTACCAGCAACAACCATGTCACAGGAATGACACTCCTGATGGAAAGAACATCACCCAGATGAGCACCAACTACGTGCATGCATACCATTAAGAGCAGCATGACTGAAAGATGGCACACAATGCATATGTAGAGAAAAACAAACAGCTCTGGCGTGCATATTTTTGTTTTATGTTGTTTTAAAAAAGAGGATGTTTGGATTGAAAAGCAAAGAAGTGCAAAATGCTATTCCAGGTCTGCCATAACAATCTCTAACATGAGGCAGGCATTTTACAAAACTTCAATACAGGCATCCCATGTCTCAGAAATCAGATCTAAGCCCTGCAGTCAGCCACATTCTACCATGAATAACGCTGACCAATTAAATATCTAACAGGAGGATTAGACTCTACAAATACCCCTATTTTCAGTTATGGAGGAGACCAGCAAATCAGTGCATCAGATAAGGTATTTGCATCTAAATTGAGCCAGAGGTCTCCTGCTGAAATGCCCAGCATCTGAGATACCAGCCTCCAAACAATTCAATACACTCCATACAATATCAAGAAACAACAGAAGGTACATTGCTGCAAATGCTACAGTCCCTGACAATCTTACAGCAATAATACATTTCTAAAATGTACCTCTAGCAAAACTGCTCCAGTATAGCTACAACACTATTCCACATTGTCAGGTAGATGCCATTGTTCAGGCATGCCCTGTACATAAAACACCAGGTTATAGTCCAACAGATTTATTTGGAAGACCAAGCTTTTGGAGCTCCGAAAGCTTGTACTTCCAAATAGACCTGTTGGATTATAACCTGGTGTAGTGTGACTTTTAACTTTGTCCGCCTCAGTCCAACACTGTCACCTCCACATCATGGCTGTACATAAAAAGCAGACCAAATCCAAACTGGGAGTGAGGACTGCAGGTGCTGGAGATCAGAGTTGAGAGTGTGTTGGTAGGAAAGCACAGCAGATCAGGCAGCATCCGAGGACCATGAGAATCGACGTTTTGGGCAAAAGATGAAAGGCTTATGCCTGAAACGTCAATTCTCCTGCTCCTCCGATGCTGCCTGACTTGCTGCGCTTTCCCAGCAACACCAATCCAAACTAACTAATTACAGACCCAACAGTCTACTCTTAATAACCAGTGAAGTTCTGAGTCATTAGCAGGGCTTTGCAATAATATACTCATTGATGCTCAGTTTGGGCTCTGCCAGGGTCACTCAGATCCAGACCTTACAGCCGAAAAGTCCAGAAGTGAGGTGAGAGTGACTGGCCTTTGATATCAAGGCTGCATTTGATGAAGCAGCCCTAGCAAAACTAATATCATTGGGAATCGGGACAAAACGCTCCACTGGTTGGAGTCCTACCTAGCACGAAGGAAAATGTTTGTGGTTAGATATCCCACAGTGCAGAAACAGGTCCTTTGTCCCAACAAGCCCACACCAACCATCTGAAGAGTAACACACTCAGACTCATTTCCTGCATTTACAACTGACTAATGCACCAAACACTATGGGCAATTCAGCATGGCCAATTCACCTGACCTGCACATCTTTTTTGGAATGTAGGAGGAAACCAGAGAACACCCAGACAGACACAGGGAGAATGTGCAAATTCCACACACAGTTGTCCGAAGCCAGAATCGAACCCGGGTCCCTGACACCGAGAACCACCGTGGTTGTTAGGTGCCAATCATTTCAGTACATGGACACTACAGCAAGGTTCCTCAGGGTTGTGCCCTGGGCTCAACTATCATAACTGACCTATTTTAAGTGTGGAGTAAAATATTCACTGGTGATTATGCAACATTCAGCATCATTTGTAACTGGACATGTAAGCAATTGGTGTTCATATTCAGCAAGACCTGGACAAAACACAAGCTTGGGCTGATAAATAACAAGTATTATTTGCTGTCTCAAATAGGACAGAAACTAACTACGACCACCTGACAGTCAATGACATTATGATCACTAAAAATGTTAACATTCTGGAGATTACCACTGACCAGAGCTGAACTAGATTAGCCATATTGTGGCTACAAGAGCAGATCAAAATGGTGAGAATCCTGTAGGGATTAACTGATCTTCTAAGTCCTCAAAGTCTGTCTATCAGCTATACCATTTCTGCTCTCAATAATGCACAGGCTCAGGTTTTCTTGAAGGTTCTTTCATGGGATGTGTTGCTAGTTAGCCAGAATGTATTGCCTACCCCTAATTATCCTTGATAAAGTGTTGGTGAGCTGCCTTTCCATCTCGGTATTGAAGACTCCATATTTCTAGATCTCTCTCAGCAGAGATAATTGAAGTACTGCAGTTGAACACAAAACCCTGTAAAGATCCTGCTGCCAACATCTCAACATAGCCATAAGTGCACAGCCCTTCATTTTCTTACCACACTAAACTCACAAAACTAGGCCCTTCCCACTCCACTTCTCCATCCCCCATCCCAAGTCTTTCCTTCTTTGGATCCATTTTCCACTTCTCCACGCTCTAAAGCTGCTCCACAAACCCCCTAACCACTTCTAGTCAGTCCTGAGCTTCTGTACAAGTAGCAAAACTCATACTTCTATCCTTTATACTAAAGAGTTCAAAGTAAATCATGGACCTTGGATACAACTGCACAAAGTAGACTTGCATGCTTCGTTAAACAAACATTAACCAGGATCCACAGGATTTTCACATGCTAATGACGTAATATTAAGATAGGGATTAATGTCTTTAAAAGTTCATACTGATGAGGTTTAGGTAATAATTACAAGTGGAAACTTGCCATAGGTCACAAAGGTGCCATCTTAATCCCTGCATCTCAAACCACTAAGAAATTAAAACTTCATAAAATCCACCCTTGCAATGAATCCAATGATAGATTGTTTCTATCATCATATTGAAATGCTCCTTTCCATCCTCCTCTGCTTGGTTAACTCAGATTTTCCTTCCTGGCAGTTGTGTGAAAGGGGTTTTTCTTCTAACATAATAATAAAACCACAAGGAAACAATAAATCATGTTCATTTTTAATAAACGGTATATACACAAATCAGTACACAAGAACTTTTTCAAAGAATTTTGCATGGAGATTTGCATTATAAAATGTCAGAGCTTTGTCATTTAAAGGGCAGAAAATACTATAAATAGATAGTTGCTAAATTGCGACTCAACTGATTTTTATATTTAAAAAGAATATCTATCAAACTGTCCCAAATTATTCAGGAAGAAAGTTGTGGATGTCTCTGCAGTTCTTGGAGACATTTTGTTACATCAATCAGCTCAGTTATTCCATTTCAAAATTACCAGTACATCCAATTTTAAACTGCAGAATGCCTAACACACAGGGGCATGGACTTATATACATAAACTCCAAGTCATTATTCTCCAAATCTGATTTTAACCATATTTTATGTCAGTACACAAAACATTGAAACTCTTTTCAACTAAATCTTCTTAGATCTGCAATGAATAGATTAAACAAGGAATGCAGTGGTCAATAAGAAATCCTTCAAATATTCTCATTAATTAATCTGTAAACTTCAAATGGTAAGCAAACACCTTAGTTTGAGTTGAAGGGTTCTTACAGAATGGAGTTAACTCAGGCTTGATTGGAGCTTTTAAACAAGAAGCTGGACAATATCAACAGATCTTCCCTTTGGAACTATCAGACATGGGGGATAATTTTGTCTTGTTCAATTAAGGACACTGAATGGTCTTCACCGTACAGGTTAGAGTGATCCTGTACAAAAGTTATTAAACTGATCCAAAAGAAAGGTTTGCATGGCTAAAATGCTACACATAATCTTGAACGGGCAGTGGAAACAATTCAGAAAGCTTACTGATGAGAAGAGTTGAGGTCTTGCTATCTCACCACTCACCTGTAAAATGAGGAAGTTCAGTAGTGTGAAAATATCATCTAAGTTTGTGTACATGATGTTTGATTTGGTGTGATACAAAACCCCTTCAAGAATGAAAAATGTAAATGCTGACAAATTTGGAAATAAATTCAAATTAGGATCAAAATGCGCAATCAAGTATAGAAATTGTGAAACTGTATTGCTTTTTTCCCTCATTTAAGAAATATCTAATACATGTTAAAGGGCACTGGATGCTATCAGGCATAGAGTTAGAGAAATTGTACTTAATAAAGAACAGGGCTCTACTTAGCACACTCCCTCTCATGAGAAGTTAAATGGTATGTGATTTGCATTAATTGACCATTCAATATTTCATTCAGTCTCTGAAGTTTTTTCTCCTTGTCTGGAAAGTAACACAAGTCACACAGCTGGCAGAAAATAATGGGGAAAGCAACCTAAAAAACGAAGTAAGCAATATTTGCCAAACAGTACAGCATTTAACTAGTTTTGCGTTACATTTGTTGGTAGAGATGCTATTGGCACCTTGTCAATTGTCAAAGGAATTTTCAAACTGTGGTATTAAGTTATATAAAAGTAACAAAGATTTATAGACATCAAACAACTACACATCGCCCAAGTTAGACAAAAAACAACCAGTTTGTGGTGAAAAATTAAAGTTCAGTTCTCACAGTTAGCAAGTTTGCTTCAAGCTTCATTTAAAGGAATTATGTGATTCTTTTAAAGAATTAAAAAGATACACATACTTAAACTTTCAAAACTAGATTATTCTCCTGTTACTTATCTGGTGTATTCACATCCTCAAGAGCTCAGTCCTCAACTACTTTGCTGTCTTCAATTCCTGCTCTAACCACACTCGACCAGCTTATGCAGCACCCTTGGACCACACATTAAAAATGTTCCCAATGGTAGCTATAATTGGCATAAAAATTGCATGCAACACCCTTAGTTTGAGTTGAAGGGTTCTTACAGAATGGATTTAGCTCAGGCTTGGTTGGACCTTTTAAATGAGAAGCTGGACAGTATCAAGAGATCTTCCCTTTGGATCTATTAGACATGGGGGAATAATTTTGTCTTGTTCAACATCTGACTGTGGTCCAGAAATGAAAATTAAGACTTCAGTTTCTGCAAGTAGTTTCCCAATTAGACAAATTCTCTGAATGGTATACGTTCTCCCCACACAGTGCCCAAACCAATAGTTAGGCCCAAAGCATTAAAAACCATCCAGGTGGTGAAACTCCTTGTACGGACTTCATCCAGAATTGGAGAGTTTCAGTGTGAAGCCATGTTCATTTACAAATGTTCCTTTCTGTCTGGTCCAATCTGAATTACAAAAAATATGAAAATGTTACACCAAGTTCAAAAAAAAACTTTTTATACCAGAGCTATGGCTTGAATGATACGATATTATGTGACTGCAGGAAAATAGTTTTTGGAATATAGGACATGGAGAGGAAGATGGAAGACAAGTTTCAAAAGATATTCCTCAACTTGTGTAGGCCTGTAGAAAATGCTATAAATACAGAGGGTCAGAGGCACCCTGGCAATCTTGCGTAGTAGGTACATGGTAAATCACACACCACTGAGGAAATTAAATCTAATGAAAACATGACCACTTAATACAAAATGCCACAAACACTCCCAAACATACTTAGCACTCACTGAAGTCAGCACTTAGCTGCTGGTATTGGGTAGTACAGACTAAGGTCAGCTCATTCTGAGGAGTAAAGAAATGAAGCCAACATTTGAATTGAGCAAAGTCTTGACACACTAATTCATAAACAAACAGAATAAAGTTATGGAGTCACAACATTGTCATGTGCAATAGCCCAGCTGCTATAAATGGGCACAGTTGCTTCATAAATTTAAATAGCAACCCAAAATTATTCACATTATAAAAGTTAGACTCAAAGTCTCAAGGATCTGGCAGACTATTCTTAGAAGTTGGTGACCATTGCTAGCTTCCCTTCTATTCTAACTGGAGAACTGCCAGTGGGTTGTGTGCAATTACCAGTTTCTTCATTCTAGTCCTGCACCTGAGCAGTCAACAGCCAGAATTGCTTATGCAAACATTCATCACAGTTGTTTTTATTCAAAGCAAAAAACTCACTGCTTAAATCAAACAATAAAAACATTAAAAAATAAATTAAAAAAAAAATTGTCCAGCCAAGCTGGATGTTAGGATGTCCTCTTTATATTGTCATGATTGCTACTGCTGAGATTAAGTTTGTGTTTTTCTAGCCAGAGCTCTGCCAGTTGCTGTGTGGAGCCATAAGTGGAGGCTTTGGAGGCCATGCACATTTTGTATTGTTTTGCTTTCAGATTTGGGTCACAATAGATTGGGTGGTAGATATGAACACTTCCAATTTCTTGACTCCTGAATGGTTTTAAACCAACTTCGATGAATCTGTTGAAGAGATCCACATCTTCCATGCCCCAGCCCTGGATTGAGACATCAAAGCCACCAGCCAGCAAAAGATCACTTTTGTAAATACAAGTGATCCCAAACCCATAGTTTCTCCAGAATCCGCTCTGTATTGTGAAGGCATAATTGTCATTGGGAACTTTCCCTGCGTGTACAATCTTTGGGTCATATTGGGTAAAAATAATTGGAAAGTATGCCCCTTTCCCTGGCTCAGCATTATCCCTGCAGCGCTGCAGAAAATCCACTGTAAAAATCAGGTCAACATCACAAAACAAGAGAAGGGAATCATTGCTAAATTGAGCAGCTCCAAATTGCAGAGCAAGAGCCCTGGAAAACTCATTAGCTACTGGGAAAAGCTGGACCTCTGCTTTGGGGTACTTTAGCTGATAATTTCTCAACAGTTCTACTTGTTTAGTTTTGTCTGGATTTGAATCTGAGTTGAATAACAAAATAACTAGTTTTACGTTTTGATTTGAAACCAGACAAGTTCTTTCAAAGTTTTCCATGAATCTTGCAAACATTTCAAACCTGCCAGACAGTGGGACCAAAATGTTGATTTTCTTATCTTTGGGCTCCTTGGTTCCAACTTTAGTGGTTCCCAGTTGGAAAGGTGCAAATATTTTGAGGGGGTTTGAGAGGAAGGAGAGAGATCGTGAGTTACTGTTAATTGCATTAGCCAAATCTTTGGCATTAATTTCTTCACGTTCAGCAAACTGGATTTTGCTGAAAGTTTGCTGCAAGTAAGCATGTCTCCTCACAGGAACAGTCATCTTTTTGCCCTTGTGTTTTTTATAGAGAAGTAGTAGGTCAAGTACATATTCTGCTCCATACATAGGGTTAACCCTTCGATAACCATACTGAATTTCTTTGAAGTCAATGATTCGACCTCTGCTCTTGGCATTTGCATTGATCATCTCCATCACCTGCATAATAATGTCATCTAAAGCTTCTTTTTGAGATGAATCTATCCCTCTCCTTGGGGGCTGGCCATCAAAAGCTGAAAAAAGATATTTCCCTGTCATGAACTCCCATTCCAATACCTCTTCCCTGTGCTGAGGTTGGAACCGCATGAATGAAGGGGGGATTCCCAACTGAAGGTCATCTTTGTGAAGTCTGGAGTTGCTATATCGTCCCATCAGCACAATCTCTCGATGAAGCTGGATCGTGCGATAACGAAGCTCTGCAATCTTGCGGCTCAGCATGTAGCTATGTAGCCGGTACTGATATTCGGGACTCTTGTTGGGATGGAGAGTGATTGCCCGCTGGATTTTGCTGTTATGTAGATCTTGGATGTAACCTTTTTTGTTTTGTTCATAATTTTCATAAAACAACTGCTGCATCTGCACAAGTAAAAAAGGAAAAAATATTCAACACAAGTGCATGTATGGACTTAAAAAACACGCTTTCTCCACGTTACCTGTAAAGACTTGTATTTTTTATTTTTCACTATTTTTAATTGAAATACATTTCGAAATGAGAAGAACCATTCTAAAACCAAAGATTGCTGAAGAGATGCTGCATGTTTTAAAAGAGAGGAACCTGATACTCATTTAGGGATAATTGCTCAATAGGAACCCTCTAAAATTGATGGTGCAAGATTCTGCAATGGAAATGTGACTGTCAAACAAAAGGATGGTTAGATTTTCTCTGGTCGGAGAGGTCATTACCTGTGTGGTGCAAATGTTACTTGCCACTTATTAGCCCAAACCTGAATGTTCCATTGCAGTCACTGATTGCCTCAGTATCAAGGGATTTGCAGATGGAATATAAGACTGTGGAATCATCAGTAAAGAATTACCCCAAAGAACTCAGTCCTTGTTATGCACTGGTTAGTGTGCCTGTCTCAGGGCCAGAAATTCCAGGATCAATTCCCATCCGCCCTGGAGGTGTGTCACAGCATATCCAAACAGGTTGATTGCGTTAGCTATGCCAAACAACTCTTGGGATTGAGATGGCTAGTCTCTAATAATCACAATCATTTTCCTTACCATTCAGTATGTCTCCTCAATGATAAAACGTTAGTATGTGTTACAGTCAATATTCTGGGGACCTGGGTTTAAATCCCACCATGGCAAATGGTGGCATTCAAATTCAATAAATACCTGGAATTAAGAATTACTGACGACTGTGAGTCACCGCTGTCAGAGAAATCCACCTGATTAATAATGTCCTTCAGGGAAGGAAACCTGCCATCTTCACTTTGTCTAGTCAACTCCAGACCCAAAGCAATGCGGCTGACTCTTAAATACCTCTGAAACAACCCAGTAAGTCACTCATATGTATCAATCACTAGAGAATCTACATAGTTACTGCATTTGCTGTTTGAGTTCATGTATTTCTGGATATCAGAGTGTCTCACAGAAAAAATAACAAAATGAAATTCACAGCTGACCTTGGAGGAATCTGTGTGGGTGAGCTCACAGCACAGGAACCGGTAAGTGCATAGTTTTTAATGTGTAACCTTGTTGTAAGTCTGCAGTAGTGAATAGAGTGGGTCCTTTCTGTATTATGATTAGATTAGATTGGATTCCCTACAGTGTGGAAACAGGCCCTTCGGCCCAACCAGTCCACACCGACCCCCCGAAGAGTAACCCACCAAGACCCATTTCCCTCTGACTAATGCACCTAACACTATGGGCAATTTAATAGATTAGATTACTTACTTACAGTGTGGAAACAGGCCCTTCGGCCCAACCAGTCCACACCAACCCTCCGAAGAGCAACCCACCCAGACCCATTCCCCTACATTTACCCCTTCATCTAACACTACAGGCAATTTAGCATGGCCAATTCACCTGACCTGCACATCTTTGGACTGTGGGAGGAAACCGGAGCACCCAGAGGAAACCCATGCAGACATGGGGAGAATGTGCAAACCACTGAGCCACCGTGCTGCCCTGTTTTATTGAATTTGTCTCGATTAAATATTAAAAATATAATCCAGAGCACTGTTTTTAGGGCAAAAAGATGGTGCTATTTTCTGGGTCTGTAGATTCTGAAGGAACAAGGATGGCCTTTAGTACAGTGATAGGCTCTTCCTGTTGGATGTGGGAATTTAGGGAGTGTTCCCATGTTATTGTTGATTATGTCTGCATTAGGTGTGTTTGGTTGCAAATTCGATCAGATTGCATGGATCAGTGGGAGTGACAGTTTGAAGCAATGAGGAATTCACAGGAGCTAGGCAGTATGATGGATGGCAGTTATAGGAAGGGAGAAAAGCTACAGATACAGTCAGGTAGACGGGTTAACTCCAGGAAAGGTTGGAGGGGTAGGAAGGTAGTACAGGAATCTCCTGTGGCTATCCCCATTTCAAACAAGTATGCTGTCTTGGAAAACGTAGGGGGTGGTGGACTCTCAGGGGAGAGTAGCGCAAACCACCAAGTTTCTGGTATCGAGACAGATTCTAATGTAATGAGGATATGTCAGGATCTAAGCAATTGGTTGTGATAGGAGACTCTCCAGTCAGAAGCACAGACAGATGTTTCTGCGGACAGCAGTGAAAAATCAGAATTGTGTGTTGCCTCCCTGATGCCAGGATCAAGGATGTCTCAGAGAGGGTGCAGAATGTTTTCAAAGGGGAGAGGGACCAGCAAGAGGTCATTGTGTACATTGGAACTAATGAAATAGGAAGGGAGAATATACAATGTTAGGCAGGAATTTTAAAATGAGGTCCTTGAGGATAATAATATCTAGATTACTCCTGGTACTATGAGCTAGGCAGGAACAGAAGGATAGAACAGATGAATGAAGAGCTGATACATGGGAGAAGGGTTCACATTTTTTGGATCATTGGAATCTCTTCTGGGGTAGAAGCGATCTGTACAAGAAGGATGAATTGCATCTGAATTAGAAGGGGACTAACTTACAGGCAAGGAGACTTGCTAGAGCTGCTCAGGAGGATTTAAACTAGTACGGTTGGAGGTGGGGGACCCAGGGAAATAGTGAGGAAAGAGATCAGTCTGGTACAGACAGAAAGAAAGCAGAGAACAAGGTAGGATTGATAAACTGTGTTTACTTCAATGAAAGAGGCCTAACAGGGAAGGCAGATGCACTCAGGTTAGGAACATGGAACTGGGGTATCATAGCAATTACAAAAATGTTGCTCAGGGATGGACAGGAGGGGCAGCTTAATGTTCCAGGATACAAATGCTATAGGAAGGATAGAAAGGGAGGCGAGTGGCGTTTTTGATAAGGGATAGTATTACAGCTGTACTTAGGGAGGGTATTCCAGGGAAGTTATTTGGGTGGAACTGAGAAATAAGAAAGGGATGATCACCTTATAGGGTCACCATATTGACCCCCTAATAGTCAGCGGGAAATTGAGAAACAAATTTGAGAGGAGATTTCAGCTATCAGTAGGAATAATAGGGTGGCTATGGTAGATTTTAAATTTTCCAAACATAGATTAGGACTGCCATAGTGTGAAGGGTTTTGATGGAGAAGAATTTGTTAAGTGTGTACAAGAAAATTTTCTTATTGAACATGTGGATGCACCTACTTGAGAAGGTGCAAAACTTGACCTACTCTTGGGAAATAAGGCAGGGCAGATGACTGAGGTGTCAGTGGGGTTGCACTTTGGGGCTAGCAATCATAATTCTATTAGTTTTAAAACAGTGATGGAAAAGGACAAACTGGATTTAAAAGTCGAAGTTTTAAATTGGAGGAACGCTCATTTTGATGGTATTAGTCAAGACCTTTTAAAAGGTCGACTGGGGGCAGATGCTCGCAGGTAAAGGGATAGCTGGAAAATGGGAATCCTTCAAAAATGAAATAATGAGAGTCCAGATACAATATATTCTTGTTAAGAGTGAAAGGCAGGTAGGTGTAGTGAATGCTGGATGACTACAGAAGTTGAGGTATTGATTAAGAAAAAGGAGGAAACATGTGACAGATATAGACAGGAGAGATCAGGTGAATTCTTAGCAGAGTATAAAGGAGTACACTTAAGAGGGAAACCAGGAGGGGAGAAAAGGGAACAGGAGATAGGGTTAAGGAGAATCCAAAGAATTTTTATAAATACATTAAGGACAAAAGGGTAACTAGGGAGAGAATAGGGGTCCTCCAAGATCAGCAAGGCAGCCTGGAGTGGAACCACAAGGGACAGTGGAGATACTAAACAAATACCTTGCATCAGTGTTTATGGTGAAGGACATGGAAGATATAGAAAGTGACATCTTGAAAAATGTCCATATTACAGAGGTGATGGTACTGGATGTCTTGAAATGCATAAAAGTGGATAAATCTCCAGGCCCAGATCAGGTGTACCCTAGAACTCTGTGGGAAGCTAGGGAAGTGATTGCTGGGCCTCTTACTGAGATATTAGTAGTATTGATAGTCATAGGTTAGGTACCGGATGACTGGAGGTTGGCTAACTTGGTACCACTATTTAAGGAAGGTGGTAAAGAAAAGCCAGGGAACAACAGGCCAGTGAGCCTGACATCAGTGGTGGGCAAGTTGTTGGAGGGAATCCTGAGGAACAGGGTTTACAAGTATTTGGAAAGGCAAGGGCTGATTAGAGATAGTCAGCATGGCTTTATACATGGGAAATCATGTCGCACAACTTGATTGAGTTTTTTGAAGAAGTAACAAAGAGAATTGATGAGGGCAGAGCAGTGGACGTGATCTGCATGGACATCAGTAAGGCATTTGTCAAGGGAGACTGGTTAGCAAGGTTAGATCAGATAGAATACAGGGAGAACTAATCATTTGCATACAGAACTGCCTCCAAGGTAGAAGACAGAGGGTGGTGATGAAGGGCTGCTTTTCAGACAGGAAGACTGTGAGCAGTGGTGTGCCAAAAGGATCAGAACTGGGTCCACTACTTTTTGTCATTTATATAAATGATTTGGATGAGAAAATAGGTGGTATAGTTAGCAAGTTGGAGGTGTAGTGGACAGCAAAGAGTTTAATTTATACAAATAGGAGGTGTTGCATTTTGGAAAAGCAAATCAGAGCAGGAAATATGCACTTAAATGGCAACTCCTAGGGAGTGTTGCTGAACAAAGGGACCTTGAAGTGCAGGTTCATAGCTCCTTGAAAGTAGAGTTGCAGTTAGATAGCATAGTGAAGGCGGCATTTGGTATGCTTTCCTTTATTGGTCAGAGCATTGAGTCTATTGAGTTGGGAGGACATGTTGGAGCTGTATAGTTCATTGGTTGGGCCAATTTTGGAATATTGCGTGCAATTCTCTTTCGGATTGGAAGGATGTTGTGAAACTTGAAAGGGTTCAGAAAAGATTTATAAGGACGTTACCAAGGTTGGAGGTTTGAGCTGTAGGGAGTGGCTGAACAGGCTGGGGCTGTTTTCCATGGAGCGTCAGAGGCTGAGGGGTGACCTGGTGGAGGTTTATAAAATCATGAGGGGCATGGATAGGATAAATGGACAAAGTATTTTCCCTGGGGTGGGGACGTCCAGAACTAGAGGGCATAAGTTTAGGGTGAGAGGGGAAAGATATAAAAGAGACCTAAGGGGCAACTTTTTCACACAGAGGGTGGGGTGTGTATGGAATGAGCTGCCAGAGGAAGTGGTGGAGGCTGGTACAATTGCAACATTTAAAAGGCATCTGGATGGGTATATGAATAGAAAGGGTTTAGCGGGATATGGACAGAGTGCTGGCAAATGGGACTAGCTTAAGTTAGGATATCTGGTCGGCATAGAAGAGTTGGACCAAAGGGTCTGTTTCAGTGCTGTTGTCTCTATGACTCAATGTCTTAAATAAGTGAAACCGGATGCACTACCTGTAATTGACTTAGGCACCAGAAACAACAGTAGCAAAACTGCTGTCAACCCTGCAGCATCCTCTTTACTAACACTGGGGGTTCGTGCCAAGATTAGAAGAGCTGTCTCAAATTAGTAAAGCAACAACATGACATAATAAAAACAAAGAAATGCAGATGATTGGGAAAACATTAACTTTTCTCTTCACAGATGTCGCCAGACCTACTGCATTTCGGTTTTTGTCTGTTAACAGTCTAAGAGACAAAACAAAACTGCAGATGTTGGAACCCAAAATAGACAGGCAGGAGGCTAGAAGAACACAGCAAGCCAGGCAGCATCAGGAGATGCAGAAGTCAGCATTTCGGGGGTAACCCTTCTTCAGGAGCGGGGGTGAGTATGGGGGGAGCTGCAGATAAAGGGAGAGGCAGGGGCAGAGTGGTGAGGTGGGGATAGGTGAAGACAGGTTAAAGGTACGACCTGGTTGGTCAATGGGAGGCATGAATCCGGTTGGTGGCAGGGAGGAGTAGAAGGGAGGGGTGGAAGGGAGGAGGAGGAGCTGGGAAGGGTGCCAGGGAATGGACAAAGAACAAAACAAATTTACAACCCACAAACAGGCCTCTCGATCCTACAAGCCTGAGCCGATCCAAATCCACTGTCTAAACCGGTCGCCCAATTCCTAAGCATGTGTACCCCTCTGCTCCCCACCTACTCATGCACCTGTCCAGATGCACCTTAAATAAATCTACTGCACCTGCCTCTACTACCTCTGCTGGCAACGCGTTCCAGGCATCTACCACCACCCTCTGTGTAAAGTACTTGCTGCGTGTATCCCCCTTAAACTTTCCACCTCTCACTTTGAAAGTGTGATCTCTCATTATTGAATCTCTCACCCTGGGGAAAAAAAAAACTCTACCCTGTATATACCCTTCAATCAGGTTTCCCCCCTCAAATCTCATTTTTTCTAATGAAAATGATCCTAACCCACTCAACCTGTCTTCATAGCTCGCACCTTCCATATAGGCAACATCTTTGTAAACCTTCTCTGCACCCTCTCCCAAAGCATCTACATCCTTTTGGTAATGTGGCAACCAGAACCGTACACAGTATTCTAATTGGTTCAGTCACAAAGTCTTATATAATTTTAAGATGACCTGCCAGCTCTTATACTCAATATCCCGGTGTCCACCTATTTCAAGCAACTTACTTTTCCTCTCCCTCAGTCATCCAGACAGCCATCCGCTGCCACGCCTCCATTCCCCACTCCACCACTCTAAACCCCCCCTCTCTAAACTCCCCCCCCAATGCAATAAAGACAGAGTCCCTCTTGTCTTCACCTACCACTCCACCAGTCTCCACATCCAACGCATCATCCTCAAAAACTTCCGTCAAATCCAATTAGACCCCACCACCAGGAACATCTTCCCTTCCCCACCCCTCTCTGCCTTTCACAAGTACATTCTCTTTGACAGTCCTTGGTTTACACCACCCCCGCCACTGAACCCCCAGGTACCTTTCCCTGCAACCAGAAAAAATGCAAAGCCTGCCAGTATACCACCCTCCTCACCTCGATCCAGGGTCTCAAACAGTCCTTCCAGGTGAGACAGAGGTTCACCGGCCTCTCTTCCAACCTAGTTTACTGCATCAGGTCCTCCTGATGTGGTCTTCTCTACATCGGGGAGACTGAATGTAAATTTGGAGAATGGTTCGCTGAGCATCTCAACCGGGCCCGAAGGAGCTGACTGGACTTCCCAGTCACTGCCCATTTCAAATCTCCTAACCACTCCCTGTCCGACATGACCATCCTTGGCCTCCTCCACCGCCAAAACAAACCACACTGCAAATTGGAGGAACATCATCATGATGACTCAGTGGTTAGCACTGCTGCCTCACTGCATCAGGGCCTCAGGTTCGATTGCAGTCTCAGGCGATTGTCTGTGGGGAGTTTGCACATTCTCCGTGTCTGCATGGGTTTCCTCTGGGTGCTCTGGTTTCCTCCCACAGTCCAAAGATGGTGATTTAGGTTAGGTGATTTAGCTATGCTATATTGCCCATAGCGTTAGGTGCATTAGTCAGAGGGAGGTTGGTCTGGGTGGGTTACTCTTTGGAGGGTCGATGTGGACTGGTTGGGCCGAAGGGCCTGTTTCCACACTGTAGGTAATCTCATCTAATATTCCGCTTGTGCACCCTACAGCACAGAGGACTCAACATCGAGTTCTGCAATTTCAAAATAACCTCCATGCCATCCCCTGACTCCCTTCCCAGACCCTACCACCAACCAAATTCATTCCTCCCATTGATCCACCAGCTCGTACCCTCTTCACTTATCCCCACTTCACCACCCTGCCCCCGCCTCCCCATTTATCTGCAGCTCCCCCTACACCCAAAGTCCTGAAGAAGGGTTACCCCTGAATCGGTGACTTCTGCACCTCCTGATACTGCCTAGCCAACAGTCTGAGCTAGCCATTTTCATGGAAGCATACCTTATAGAATGTCCCAGACACCATCATCACCATTTTGTCCTACTGGTAGGACAGATCCATCAGTACAGTTAGGAAGGAGTTGCCCTGGGAGTCTTCAACATTGACTCTGGAGTCAATGAAGTCTCATGGCATCAGATTAAACATAGGCAAGGAAACCTCCTGCTGATTATTGCAGATTATCCTCCCTCAACTGATTTATCAGTGCTCTTCCATGTTGAATAACATTTAGAGGGAGCACCAAAGGTGCAGAATATACTCTGGGTAAGGGATTTCAAATATTCACAGCTAAGAGTGGCTCAGCAGTTGCTGCTAGGCTAGGTTTGCAGCAGGTGGTGAAAGAACCAGCATGAGGGTAAAACATACTTGACCTCACCCTCACCATTCTCCCTTCTACACATGCAACTGTTATACTAGATGGGAAAGATGAACAAATCTAGCAACTCAAGACTGGGTGCTGTGGGCTGTCAAAAGTAGAATGATATTTCAATGCAATCGGACGGCCCCAGCATAACCGCGCACTCTACCATTACAATCAAGCTAGGGGACCAACCCTGGCCCAATGCAGAGTGTAGTAGGGCACACCAGGGACTGCACGAGGCATAACTAAAGATTTATGCCAACCCAGTGAAGCTACCAAACATGATGATCCAATTCAGCATCCTTTATTTGTCCCCAGCATCACAGATGCCAAACTTTAGTCAATTTGATTCATTCTAAGCGATATCAGGTTGTGGATATTGGACTTGAGTCAAATTGGCTCCAGGACATCTCTGAAGGAGTTACTCAGTGAAATGTCCTTGTCCCAATCACCTTCGGTTGCTTCCTCAATAACCTCCCCTCCATTATAATGTCAGAAGTGTGGAAATATATCAATGATTGCACAATGTTTGTGATTCCTCATATATTGAAGCAGTCCATGTTCAAGTGCAAGACAACAATATCCAGGCTTGGGCTGAAACGTGGCAAGAAAAATTTATGCCACAGACATCCCATACAATGATCATCTCCAATAAGAGACAATGTAACCACTGTCCCTTGGAATTTTCAAGAATGTTGCCAGGGTTGGAAAGTTGGAGCTATAGGAAGAGGCCAAATAGGCTGGCCTGTTTCCCGAGAGTGTCGGAAGCGGAATGGTGACCTTCTGAAAAGTTTATAAAATCATAAGGGGCATGGATAGGGTAAATAGACATAGACGTTTTCATGGAGTGGGGGAAGTCCAGAACTAGAGGGTATATGTTTATGGTGAAAGGGGAAAGATTTAGAAGGGACTTCAGGGGCAAATCTTTCACATAAAATGTGGTGCACGTATGGAATGAGTTGGTAGAGAAAGTGGTGGAGGCTGGTACAATTACAACATTTAAAAGGCACCTGGATGGGTATATGGATAGGAAGGGTTGAGGGAGATATGGGCCAAGTGCTGGCAAATGGGACTAGATTAGTGGGTTTTGAGAAGTTTGTAGCTCGGGTTGAGGTTTTGGATGTAGGTTTGCTCACTGAGCTGGTAGGTTCGTTTTCAGATGTTTCATCACCATACTAGGTAACATCTTCAGTGAGCCTCCGGATGAAGCACTGGTGGTGTAGCCCACTTTCTATTTGTAGGTTTGGGTTGGTAATGTCATTTCCTGTGGTGATATCATTTCGTGTTCTTTTTCTCAGGGGGTGGTAAATGGGATCCAAGTCAAATGTGTTTGTTGATAAGAGTTCCAATTGGAATGCTATGCTTCTTGGAATTCTTGTGCATGTCTCTGTTTGGCTTGTCCGAGGATGGATATGTTGTCCCAATCGAAGTGGTGCCCTTCCTTATCCGTATGTAAGGATTCAGGTGAGATTGGGTCATGTTGTTTAGTGGTGAGTTGATGTTCACGTATCCTGGTGGCTAGTTTTTTGCCTGTTTGTCCAATGTAGTGTCTGTCACAGTTCTTGCAAGGTATTTTGTAAATGACACTACTCAGGCCCCTTGGCATCATGGTAGCCCACAAACCCACCAACACACTAAAACAACAACTAATGAACTTGAAAGACCCTATACAAACAAGCAAAACTAATGCCATTTACAAAATACCTTGCAAGAACTGTAACAAGCAAAACATTGGACAAACAGGCAGAAAACTAGCCACCAGGATACATGAACATCAACTAGCCACAAAAAGACATGACCCATTCTCATTAATATCCTTACATATGGATGAGGAAGGACACCACTTCGACTGGGACAATACATCCATCCTAGGACAAACCAAACAGAGTTCGAGGCACAAGAAGTCCTCAAAGTATGGCATTCCAACCAGAACTCTTATCAACAAATACATTTGACTTGGATTCCATTTACCACCGCCTGAGAAAAAGAACACAAAGTGACATCACCACAGAAAATGACATCACCAACCCAAAGAAACCCAAACATATAAATAGAAAGTGGGCTACACCACCAGTGCTTCATCTGGAGGCTCACTGAAGATATTACCTAGTGTGGTGACGAAATGTCTGAAATCAAACCTTCCAGCTCAGTGAACAAACCTACATCTGGGACTACATTAATTTAGGATAGCTGGTTGGCATGGATGAATTGGATTAATGGGTCTGCTTCCATGCTGTACATCTCTATGAATTGCCCACTATCAACATGCCACAGATTACCAGTGAGCAGAAATTGAACTGGACTTACCATAACGAATAGTGGCTAAAAGAGTGGGTCATAGGCTAGGAATACTGCAGGAAGTAATTCACCTCCTGATTCCCTGAAGTCTGTTCAAGGCACAAGTCAGCAGTGTGATGGAATACTTCCCATTTGCCTGGATGATTGGAGCCCCAATAATATACCATAAGCTTGACATCCCGCAGGATGAAGCAGCCTGCTTGACTGGCACCATATCCATAAGCATCCATTCCATCCACCAGCAATGCTCAGTAGTAGCAGTATGTAATGCAAAAAATTACCCAAATCCTTAGACATCACTTTTCTAACCCATGACCCACTTCCATCAAAAAGGATAAGGGCAACTGATACATGGGAACTCCACAACCTGTAAGTTCCCCTCCAAGCCACTCACGACACTGACTTTTTTCATTGTTGCTGAGTCAAAAGCTTGGAATTTCCTAATAGGATTGTGGGTCAACCCATCACAGGTTGACTGCTACAGTTCAAGAAGGCAGCTCACCACCAATACCTTAAGGGCAACCAGATATATGTAATAAATGCTGGTATATCAGCAATGTTCATATCCCACAACTGAATTAAAACAAACAATTTGGGATTCAGATTTAAAATGCGATGAATTTTGGTTAGTTCAATTATAATACCTTAAAAAGGTCAGAGCACTATTTTTCCATGTAATAGACTAAATGTTCTGTTGTTAAGATTGTTTGCAGCCTATGTGCATATAGTACAGCAATTAACCACCACAGTAATCAACTGCAAAATGCAAACACACTATTAAGCCAGGTTTTATTCTGGAATCTGACTTGTGCAGTATCATAACACCAAGCAAAGGTCCAAATTCCATTGACTTTAATTTTGCTTGGGTTTTGATAATAATCAATCAAATGTTGCCTTTTTGTTGAGAAAGCAGGCTCACCTCAGTATTCAAGCAAATGGTTGAACAAAGGCTGCAATAAACTCTGGAGTCAAGTGATTCTGGCAGAAACCAAACTGAGTATTGGTGAGCTGGCTTTTTGCAGGCACTGCTTTTCCAGCAGTGTTAATGAGAGTAGACTTATGGGGTGCCAACTGACCAGACAGTAGCTGACTTTTTTGTTGACTAGTTAGGACTTCAATTTTCAGCAATTTGCGGTAGATGCTAATTTGGCCATGCTGAAACAGGTTGACTAGAGATTAGCTAGTTCTTAAATCTTAAGGACTACGACAAAAGGTTATTGGCTCCCATTGCCTATGCGGCATCTAGTCTGTTGAGACATTTCTTGACATCAGACAGAGTAAATCAAAATCATTACAGTACATTTAAACCCAAGTGACAAATTTAAATAGCCTTGTTTAATATTCAAGAGATTAGACATTAGGTCAGGACTTCACTGAAACATTACTGTATCAGCCTCTGGTCAAAACAATTAGTCTATCATATAGATGAAGTGTTGGGACCTGGCTGATAAATAGGGAATTGGTGAAGGTACAGGGGTTACATCTCCTCTCTTGAATATTCTAGTGTGGTGCAAATAGAGAGCAGTGGGACACTTACTGTGTCTTTCTTATTATTGCGTGGCATGGTAGTGGGAGTGCAGGCCTTAGGGAGTACAGAAGTGCCAGAAGAGGGATGGACAATTTAGAGAATTTCTGGTCAACAAAAAGGTACACTTTTTCACACAATTATCTCATACCAAAACAAATGATATGGATAAACTGGCAGATTAGCACAACTCTGACTCCCTCCTTTCAACTTCCTATTTGATGAAAATGGGTCTATGTTTTTTGTCGAAATTGGTTAACAATCTATTCCCAGAAATAGATAGGTTGAGGAAGGTGAATAACTTAAAAGCAAAGTAGGTGCAAATTTGAATCCACTTTAATTTTAGGGAAAGAAAGCAACATCAATACATCACCACCACACTGGAAAACAAAGTATAGACCAGACTAGGGGACATAGTAAAAGTATTCATGAAGAGCACCACGTGACCAAGCTTTCATGCAAAATTGACCACAATTCTAAAACTAAATTTTTATTTCAATTTTAAAATCAATTCGTTTTGTGTTATTTCATAAAATTGAATAAGTGAAGGTGGCAAAGTCTGTGGATGAGCTGGGGAGGGGGCTATATGACCAAACGTTTATCTCGACCTGTCCTATTTTGTCATCACTAATTTGAAGTCACCAAGGATTTTGTTTCATTTAAGTTACTCCCGGTTTATTGTGGTTTCTCGCATCACTTCAAACGGTTTCATGACAGTTTGCTGATTTGACTGAGGATTACAGCAATGATTCCAAATATTACGAAGAAGCAGAGCTCTAAAAGCTATTGCTACCAAATAAACTTGTTGGACTATAACCTGGTGTTGTGAGATTAACTTTGTCCACCCAGGTCAACATTATGCCCAAATATTACATAAAGGGAATATATATTGAACAGCCAAATGTATAGCGACATGACACCAGATTTCGCAGAACCTTTTAAAAAGCCATGGCCAGTCAATTTCAGTGCAATTGCTGGAATTATGGAAACATCTTGAACACAAACCATTCATTCTGAGGATAATGGTGCAATCAGGAGTCAAGATTGGTTACTCCTGAATGTGAATCTCTAGCATTGCAGAGTAGCTATTATTTTATGAAACTTGGTCATTCCTTTTTAAAAACAAACAGCCTGGTCAGGGATGTTGTGATACATCTCTGGAGCAAATGAAACTTGAATCTATGCTTTCTGAATCACAGGTAGGGACACTACCACTTTACCACTAAAGTAGCTTTCCCCATTCTCCAGCTGCATTGATTTCAGGTAGGCCTGCTACTTAACTTAATAATTATGTATCCAAGGACAGAACAAGAACCAACTCTTTAAGGCTTGAGTGCCATGTAAAACGAGATATCAGTCCTTAGCACCAACGTCCCCTTTCTAGTGCAATACCCGTTCTTTCTAGTATTTGGCAACATGCCCATAAACACTGCTGCCAAAGTGAAAATTCTGGGTCCCACTCTGTAAACTCCTCAGACATGGACATGATATTTCAGACTGCTGCATCTGAGTGGCAAGACTTCTCTTCCTGCACTGCCTTAACCAAGAAGTTTGCAAATTTAAATTGGCATTTAAATGCTGTTGGCTGTTGCTGCAGAGTTCGGCTTTAGAACACCATTAACATTTCTCAATGGTTAATGTTTGAAGTAGTTAATGCCATGGGTCTTAACCACATGACTGCAGTAACCTTTGAAAGCTAAAGCTATAAATCCAGCATGTGCTTGACTGAGCAGCTCGAAGATACCAAACTTGTACAAAGTGACTACCCCTACTCGTTACCTTAGTACCTCTTTACAAGTCCTCACGGTTGGAGTATTCCAACTGCTTGACTGGCGTTTGAACCATATAGATGTTTCACTTTCACCAATGCCATTTGCTTACAACCATTACAGGTTCTGCTGGATAAAGGTTAACACGAACTTTATTATTGACTAACAAGTGTTAATGAAGTTAAAGTACATTCAACATGGAATAATGCCACATATTTGTTACACTCAGATGAAGCTTCCCAAATCAGTCCATGAGGTGTAACTGAAATTTAAACAGCAATTAAAGTCACTGTGTCCCTTGGAAACATTCCCATTAAAATTCCTGTTTCCATTTCAAACAGAAATCATTCTGATGCTCAAAGGACTAATCTCCTGTAATTATGTCATTACAGTGTTTAGCAGCTGCAATGAGGTAGTTTCAGTTAGTGTGACAAGTCAATATTGGCAGCTTCTTCCATAATCATAGAATAGGTTTTTAAAAAATAAATGGAAACAGATTGCATATATGCAAATCCAAGTTTGTATAGACAAAAACACAACTTTGAAGGCTTTGAGGGATCTGTCAGAAGATTCTAAGTCTTACTTGAGTATACAGTCCAATGCAGTACTGAGGAAATCCTGTCTGAGATTCACTGTGCTCAAATTGCCTGCTGCAATTTCTGCAGTGATAAAATATACTCCAAAATATTGTCAAGCATTACCTGCATTGAAACATCTCTTTAAAAAAAAAGACACCCATTGGTAAATAGTGAAAACTCAGAATTTGAGCAAATGAAAAATGAAAAAAGGTTTGCTAGCACTCTTCGGGGGGGTTTAAACTAATTTGGCAGGGGGATGGGATCCGGACTTGTAGTCCAGCAAGTAGGTTAGCTGTTTGTCAGGATGCCCAAGACTGTAGGGAGGCTGTGGAGAAGGTAGCACTGACAGGGACTACTTGCGGACACAGAGACGGGCTCAAGTGCGTATACTTCAACGCAAGGAGTATCAGAAATAAGGTGGGTGAACTTAAGGCGTGGATCGGTACCTGGGACTACGATGTTGTGGCCATCACGGAAACGTGGATAGATGTGGGACAGGAATGGCTGTTGGAGGTTCCTGGTTACAGGTGTTTCAGTAAGATTAGGGAGGGTGGGAAAAAAGGAGGGGGGGTGGCATTGCTAATTAGAAATGGTATAACGGCTGCAGAAAGGAAGTTTGAGGGGGATCTGCCTCTGGAGGTAGTATGGGCTGAAGTCAGAAATAGGAAAGGTGCAGTCACCTTGTTGGGTGTTTACTATAGGCCCCCCAATAGCAGCAGAGATGTGGAGAAACAGATTGGGAAACAGATTTTGGAAAGGTGCAGAAGCCACAGGGTCGTAGTCATGGGCGACTTCAACTTCCCAAATATTGATTGGAAGCTCTTTAGATCAAGTAGATTGGATGGGGCGGTGTTTGTGCAGTGTGTCCAGGAAGCTTTTCTAACGCAGTATGTAGATTGTCCAACCAGAGGGGAGGCCATATTGGATTTGGTACTCGGTAATGAACCGGGACAAGTGGTGGGCTTGTTAGTGGGTGAACATTTTGGTGATGGTGACCACAATTCTGTGACTTTCACCTTGGTTATGGAGAGAGATAGGTGCGCACAACAAGGTAGATTTTATAATTGGGGGAAGGGAAATTACGATGCTGTAAGGCAGGATTTGAGGAGCATACGTTGGGAGCTTAGGCTGTCAGGGAAGGATGTGGTGGAAATGTGGAACTTTTTCAAAGAGCAGATACGACGTGTCCATGATATGTATGTACCTATCAGGCAGGAAAGAAATGGTCGTGTGAGGGAGCCTTGGTTGACGAGAGAGGTTGAATGTCTGGTAAAGAGGAAGAAGGAGGCTTACATAAGGTTGAGGAAACAGGATTCAGACAGAGCAGTGGAGGGATACAGGATAGCCAGAAGGGACCTGAAGAAAGGGATTAGGAGAGCTAAGAGAGGGCATGAAAAATCGTTGGCGGATAGGATCAAGGATAACCCCAAGGCATTTTATGCGTATGTGAGAAACCTGAGAATGACGAGAACGAGGGTAGGGCCGATCAAGGACAGTAGTGGGAGACTGTGTATTGAGTCGGAAGAGATAGGAGAGGTCTTGAACAAGTACTTCTCTTCAGTATTTACGAACGAGAGGGACCGTATTGTAGAAGAGGAGAGTGTGAAATGGACTGGTAAGCTAGAAGAGATACCTGTTAGGAAGGAAGATGTGTTGGACATTTTGAACAACTTGAGGATAGACAAGTCCCCCGGGCCTGACGGGATATATCCTAGGATTATGTGGGAAGCAAGAGAGGAAATTGCAGTACCGTTGGCAATGATCTTCTCGTCTTCACTGGCAACGGGGGTGGTACCAGGGGACTGGAGAGTAGCGAATATTGTGCCCCTGTTCAAAAAAGGGAATAGGGATAACCCCGGGAATTACAGGCCTGTTAGTCTTACTTCTGTGGTAGGCAAAGTAATGGAAAGGGTACTGAGGGATAGGATTTATGAGTATCTGGAAAGACACTGCTTGATTAGGGACAGCCAGCACGGATTTGTGAAGGGTAGGTCTTGCCTTACAAGTCTTATTGAATTCTTCGAGGAGGTGACCAAGCATGTGGATGAGGGAAGAGCAGTGGATGTAGTGTACATGGATTTTAGTAAGGCATTTGATAAGGTTCCCCATGGTAGGCTTATGCGGAAAGTCAGGAGGCATGGGATAGAGGGAAATTTGGCCAATTGGATAGAAAACTGGCTAACCGGTCGAAGGCAGAGAGTGGTGGTAGATGGTAAATATTCAGCCTGGAGCCCAGTTACAAGTGGAGTTCCGCAGGGATCAGTTCTGGGTCCTCTGCTGTTTGTAATTTTTATTAATGACTTAGATGAGGGAGTCGAAGGGTGGGTCAGTAAATTTGCAGATGATATGAAGATAGGTGGAGTTGTGGACAGTGAGGAGGGCTGTTGTCGGCTGCAGAGGGACTTAGATATGATGCAGAGCTGGGCTGAGGAGTGGCAGATGGAGTTCAACCCTGCCAAGTGTGAGGTTGTCCATTTTGGAAGAACAAATAAGAATGCGGAATACAGGGTTAATGGTAGGGTTCTTAGTCAGGTGGAGGAACAGAGGGATCTTGGGGTCTATGTACATAGATCTTTGAAGGTTGCCACTCAGGTGGATAGAGTTTGTAAGAAGGCCTATGGAGTATTATCGTTCATTAGCAGAGGGATTGAATTCAAGAGTCGTGAAGTGATGTTGCAGCTGTACAGGACTTTGGTTAGGCCACAGTTGGAGTACTGTGTGCAGTTCTGGTCGCCTCACTTTAGGAAAGATGTGGAAGCTTTGGAGAGGGTGCAGAGAAGATTTACCAGGATGTTGCCTGGAATGGAGAGGAAGTCGTACGAGGATAGGTTGAGAGTTCTCGGCCTTTTCTCGTTGGAACGGCGAAGGATGAGGGGTGACTTGATAGAGGTTTATAAGATGATCAGAGGAATAGATAGAGTAGACAGTCAGAAACTTTTTCCCCGGGTACAACAGTGTGTTACAAGGGGACATAAATTTAAGGTGAAGGGTGGAAGGTATAGGGGAGATGTCAGGGGTGGGTTCTTTACCCAGAGGGTGGTGGGGGCATGGAATGCGCTGCCCGTGGGAGTGGTAGAGTCGGAATCATTGGCGACCTTTAAGCGGCATTTGGATAGGTACATGGATGGGTACTTAATCTAGGTTAGAAGTTCGGCACAACATCGTGGGCCGAAGGGCCTGTTCTGTGCTGTATTGTTCTATGTTCTATGAAACATGAACATTTCGACACAGTCTTAAAAGTTCAATTCTGCCCATGATAATTACTACTTTTATTGAAGCATGGGTTTATATAGGCAACGTTAGATCCAAACTTGGGTTTTCCCAGGCAAGAAAATAACTACTATATTCCATATGATTGCTATTGCTCACTAGTTCAGGACTGCATACTGATTTTATTTTTAAAATAAAGGATCCAAAAGCTAAGGACTTGCATGGGTCCAACTTTTGTTGGGAATCAGGTAACGATTTGGACAATTGTTAACTTCTACCCGCAACTGGTGTAATCACAAAATCAAGTTGATCCCAAAGAATCAATTTGCTCCCCCATCCCCTCAATGCAAGATTTGACACTGATCAAGTAGATTTCAATCCCACTGGATGGGCATTATGAAAGATGATGGCTTTGTCAGCATGGATACATGTCAGAAAGCAATGCAGTGAGACTAGCACTACTATTATGGAGCTGTCAAACTGTCAAAGGGCTCCTAGTTACAGTTAGGTCTCAGTCTGTTCATTTGTTGCACTATGCTGGAGATAGATACATTAATGCAGAGCCTCGATACATTAATGCAGAGCCTCCCATGCTTTATTCCTTACTACACCTACGTAGGCTTGAAAATTATCACAACCCCTCAGTGAGAACTGCAGGAGTGGAGAGGCTGAGAAAGCAAAGAACTTGTTAAAGAAGGAGTACAGCTTTTGTAACTTGAATGCAGATCCATGCCAGCCATTGTGACCTCTGAGCTTGTGATTTCAAAATTTCAACTTGCATCCCTACTTGGGGTCTGACCCCATCTTGCAATGATGCCTTATGGAACATAATAAACCATAGGAGAAAGTCCTGCATCACCATTTAGGAAGAGTACTGATGAAACATGGTGACCTCCTGCATGTCACCTAAGACTAAGTATATGTACAGATAGAAAACACACCAATTAAACATGGACAAAGGAGTAAGCAGTGACAAACCACCCCTTAGACCTGTACTCAGTAATTTTAGGTCATGCAATGAAATCCAATACTTGCTTGGAAAAAGTCCTTTCAGGTTATAACCTGAAGATCATAGCATTAAAAATCATGTCAACAAAATCATGTTTCATAACAGTGAACTCAGCCCTACCACCCATGCTCTGGTAATCCATTTCCTCAAGGTGATAGCCCTTCAGTCAGTTTGATTAATGCAAAATACATTTAGCAGACTTCAAACACCTCTGGAATCATCTCTTGAAGGGGGAAACTGGAGATCAACAAGCACTTATCTGAAAGAACCTTCAGCATGTCCATTTAGACCCCTTCTCAAAGGGAAAAGGAGGTGCTTAAGCAGAAACCTAAGGGGATAAGATACTAAATCTTTTCATCCTAAACACATTTGTGTAGCAGGACAATGACCAACACCAGTCATTAGGGCATGTTAAGACTCACTGGCAGCTCTGTGAATCTACATTTCCCACAAGCTACTTTACAACACTCTTCTGTTATAATAACCTAACATCTGACTCATTGAGATTAATGTTAAATGCATAATGCTTCTAGCTACCATTGAGAAGGTGTTGGTGATCTGACTTATTGAACCACTGCAGTCCACAATACATTAGGGAGTGAATTCCAGGATGTTGACCCAACAAAATGAATGAACAATAATATATTTCCAAGTCAGGATGCAGACAGTGATATTCTCACACATCTGCTGCCCTTGTCCTCCTAGATGGATGACAGTCCTAAATTTTCTGCACTGCATCTTGCAGATCATACATACTGCTACATGGTGTTGGAGAAACCGGGCATGGACATTTGTGGATGGGATGCCAATAAAGGGGGCTACTTTGTCCTGGGTGGTGCTGAGCTCATGTGTTGTTGAAGCGGGGCTCATCCAGGCAAGTGGGGAGTATTTTGGACAGGCTTTGTGGAGTCAAGAGGGGTGTCATTCACTACAGTATTCCTAGCCTCTGACAATCTCTTGGAACATAACAGCACAGTACAGGCCCTCCAGCCCTCTACGTTGCGCCAACCTGTGGAACCATTCTGAAGCCTATCTATCCTACACTATTCCATTTTCATCCATATGTTTATCCAACGACCAGTTAAATGCCCTTAAAGTTGCCGAGTCTACTACTGTTGCAGGCAGTGCATTCCACACCCCTACTACTCTCTGAGTAAAGAAACCACCTCTGATTTCTGTACTACATCTATCACCTCTCAGTTTCTAGCCATGTCCTCTTAATCTTGCCATCACCTTCGGAAGGAGAAAAGTTCTCACTGTAACCCTCTGATTTTTTGCCTCAATTAAGTCACCTCTCAAACTTCTCTCTAACGAAAACAGTCTCAAGTTACTCAATCTTTCCTCATAAGGCCTTCCCTCCATACCAGGCAACATCCTAGTAAATCTCTTCTGAACCCTTTCCAAAGCTTCCGCATCTTTCCTATAATGCAGTGACCAGAACTGAATGCAATACCTCAAGCGTGGCCACTCTCGTAACCCTTGTCTTTATATGGCAAACCAAGTTCAGTCTCTGGTCATTATCAACAACCCCAGGATGTTGATAATGGGAGATGGAAACACCATTGATGTCAGTGGTGGTGGTTAGATTGCCTCTTCTTAGAGGTCATTGCCTAGCATTTGTATAGCGTGAATGTTACTTGCCACTTGTCAGCTTAAGACTGGATATTGTCCAGGTCTTGTTGCATTTCAAATCTGAAGAGTTACAAATGATGCTGAACATTGATTATTGCAAATTGGACATCCCTACTTCTGACCTTATGATGGAGTGAAGGTCATCTATGAAGCAACTGAAAATGGCTGACCTCATATTACCCTGAGGAACTCTTACAGAGATGTTGTGGAGGTGACATGACTGACTGCCAACAACCACACCCATGTAATGTGCCAGGAATTACTCAAACGAGTGGAGAGTTTCACCCCACCTCCTCAGTTACCATTGATTCCAGTTTTGGAGAGGGTCCTTAATGCCAAACGGTCAAATGCAGCCTTAATCTCAATGGCTGTCACTCTCACTGCGTGATGGGAGGCAGGCAAGTGGGTGGTTGTGGGGGGGCAGGAAGGGGTGGTAATATCTAATACTTCCACACTATTAGAGGCAGAAGCACAAACCAGATGAAGTGGAGTTTTCTCTTATAATGAAGAATGCCACTGTGTTTCTGAAAAATTGCGGAGGTGATGGAAGACTTCCTCAAATCTTTGGAGGAGAAAGTGAGGACTGCAGATGCTGGAGATCAGAGCTGAAAATGTGTTGCTTGAAAAGCGCAGGTCAGGCAGCATCCAAGGAACAGGAGAATCGACGTTTCAGGCATAAGCCCTTCTTCAGGAATGAGAGCTTATGCCCGAAACGTCGATTCTCCTGTTCCTTGGATGCTGCCTGACCTGCTGCGCTTTTCCAGCAACACATTTTCAGCTCAAATCTTTGAAACCTTGATGTGGATTTTCAACATTCACCATACTTTGTACGTTTACATAATTAAGCAGTCACAGTTCCCAATACAACATAGACATATATTAAAATTGCCAAATTCATGCAACTCCCCAATAGTTACTTGTTATCACTGTCAATATTAGTTTCCCTATCCTTCCGAGATTCCCCCTGCTGCACGACTCACTAAAGATTCCTTTCACATCAGGCTCAGATTGAATTTCTTGATTACTCCCAGAGCAAAGAAAGCAGAATCTGCTCCAGGTGGGAGTTAGGGCTCAGAGCAAGCCAGAATTAGCAAGGAATGTGCGGTTCAGTTTACTATGTTCAGAGCAGATGTACAGAAAGCACCTTGTTTTTTTGTTGCGGTGCACAAGGCCTGTTTGTGCCAAATACAGAACAGAGACCCCAGCAACCCAAACCTTAATTAGCATAGCTCACTTTTCGAGGTACGTGCGGAGAATTTAAGACCATCTGCAAATTTTGGGGATGTTTCTCAATCACTCATTAAATGAGTGACTTGGGAAAGAATAAAGGAACAAACTGTACTGCAGTGTCCAACCACTAGAGAATCCCAGAGGTCTTACAAAGTGCCAGGTTTACTCAAAGAGTTGGCAAAAAATTAGAAAAATCAGTTAAAGCATCAATAAACAAAGAGTACAGTAAGGATCTAGTACACTCTAGGTTAAGCAATCTGAAGTTACTGTGAAAAGCGGAGAAGCCAGTTGCAATTAACCATATAGGATGGTTTTAAGAAAATGAAATAAGGTGGCCTTCATTTATTGGAGGAAGTTACAAAAACTACAATATAAATAGCTATATTAAATAGGTTATACTCATTTGTCTGCTGTAGCACTTGAATGTTTATACTGGCTCCAAACAGAAATCAAAACTTTTCAAATTCAGACTAACAGCATGGATGCAAAATTACTAGTCCTAACACTCCTGCGCAACCCAATTTTGTCAGAGCTTTTGGTCTTTCATTGAAGCTAAAATTTAGTCAACAATACCACAGGGGGACTGGGTTCATTAATAGAGGCACTGCCATATAGAATGTACTAACTGAAGACTGACAAACAGACAGACAATTAACAGCTAGGCTTTTTTCCAATTGAACAAAATCAATGACAGCCACTTGCTGGTTTATTTCTCAGGGTGATGCCTCGACTAATCAGATTCAACGTGCCTTGTTCAAAATTTCAAACAAAATCCAGCAGTCAACTGTTATACCAGCATTAAGTGATTCATTCTTCACAGCAATACTCCACTTGCCAATCAACCTGCACCCTCTTCACATGCAGTAAAAAAAATGTTGCTTTTCCGCTCAAGTTGTCAATTTACAAAAAATACCAAAAGGAGAAAAACTTCAAAAAAAAATTAAGCAATACTCAAAATTTGTACTAACTCTAATTTATATACAAAATATTTTAATAGAGCTCAGGTTCAAAGTGAGATTTCCAAGCCCTTATGTATGCAACAGGTGTATGACCTGGACTCAAACATTCATCAGCAGACTGACCCCATCTGAGCTCTTTTTCAGTTTTATTATTATTGGCTACTTTCTGGCGAGGCAATCTCTGAATTCTGTCAGAGTTAAGAAGCAATTTCACCAACTGCCTTACAAAACTCCAAAGTAAATAATATCCACACAAACTCATCTATGATAGAAGAGGGTGTCAACTGGTAATAACTGGACTCCTTCCAGCTAACTATACCAAACCCTTCCTGTTTGTCCTATGTAGTGTTTTGTGCAGTCCTTGCATGGGATTTTGTACACTACATTGGTTTTGCTCATGCTGGATATTGAGTCCTTCATTCTGGTGAGTTGTTGTCCGAGAGTGGCTGTTGGTTTGTGTGCTGTTATGAGTCCTA
The DNA here is from genome assembly GCF_037043375.1 of Chiloscyllium plagiosum. NCBI lineage: Eukaryota > Metazoa > Chordata > Chondrichthyes > Orectolobiformes > Hemiscylliidae > Chiloscyllium > Chiloscyllium plagiosum. The sequence continues at coordinate 42,075,025 of NW_028270177.1, forward strand.
GTGGTCGCAGTAGTCTGGCTATCAGTTCGGAAATGCTCTTGATGTGTGGTAGTGTGGCTAGTCCTTTGGGTGGTGGCATGTCCTCAAAACGGATACCCCCGCAATTTCATCAACAGATGCCGAAGGGAAAGACAACGGAATGAGGACATGCCACAACCCTCGGGCGACTGACTGTGTGGAGTTTGCACGTTCTCCCCGTGTCTGCGTGGGTTTCCTCCGGATGCTCCGGTTTCCTCCCACAGTCCAAAGATGTGCAGGTCAGGTGAATTGGCCATGCTAAATTGCCCGTAGTGGTAGGTAAGGGGTAAATGTAGGGGCATGGTGGGTTGCTCTTCGGCGGGTCGGTGTGGACTTGTTGGGCCGAAGGGCCTGTTTCCACACTGTAAGCAATCTAATCTAATCTAACCCAAAGGACTAGCCACACTACCATACATCAAGAGCATTTCCGAACTGACAGCCAGACTACTGCGACCACTAGGACTCATAACAGCACACAAACCAACAGCCACTCTCAGACAACTCACCAGAATGAAGGACCCGATACCCAGCATGAGCAAAACCAATGTAGTGTACAAAATCCCATGCAAGGACTGCACAAAACACTACATAGGACAAACAGGAAGACAGCTAACGATCCACATCCATGAACACCAACTAGCCACAAAACGACACGACCAGCTATCCTTAGTAGCCACACACGCAGATGACAAGCAACATGAATTCGACTGGGACAACACTACTACTATAGGACAAGCCAAACAGAGAACAGCCAGAGAATTCCTAGAGGCATGGCACTCATCCACAGATTCAATCAATAAGCACATTGACCTGGACCCAGTATACTGACCACTGCAACGGACAGCTGGAACTGACAACCGGAAGTGGCAGATTCAAACCACTACAAATGCCGGAGGAAAGATCACAGAAGCGCTTCAAAGGAGGCCCCCAAGCACTGAGGATGTCACCTAAACAGGGAACGAAACGTCTGCAACACAAATTCCCAGCTCAGCAAACAGAACCACAACAACGAGGGGAAGAATCCCAGGATTGTGACCCAGGGACAGTGAATGAACAGCCATATATTTTCAAGTCAGGATGAGGAGTGCCTTGGACATGAGCCTGAAGGTGGTGGTGTTCCCATGTATCTGCTGCCCTTGTCATTCTAGATTGAAGTGATCACGAGTTTGGAAGGAAAACAAAAACAGAATTGGCTGGAAAAGGTCAGCAGGTCTGGCAGCGTCTGTGAAGAGAAATCAGAATTAACCCTTCCTCAGAACCGGACCCATAACATTAACTCTGATTTATCTTCACAAACGCTGCCAGACCTCTGAGTTTTTCCAGTAACTTTATTTTTGTTTGATTTACCGCATCTGCAGTCTTTTGGTTTCTATGAATTTGAAAGATGATGTCCAAGGATCTTGGATGATTTCTGCAGTGTAACGTGTAGAAAGTACACCCTGCTGCAACTGAGTGACAGTAGTGGATGCTGTCAGTCAAGCAAGCAGCTTCGGCCTAGAAGATGACAAGTTTCTGAAGTATCGTTGGAACTGCACCCATTCAGAGGAGGTTTCTGGTCAATGATAATCCCCAGGATGTTAATAGTGGGAGATTCGGTGATGGTGACACCATTGAATGTCAAAGGACGGTGGCTATATTTCTCTTATTGGTGATAACCTGGCATTTGTGTGGAATGGTGGCTCAGTGGTTAGCACTGCTGCCTCAGTGCAAGGAACCAAAGTTTAATTCCACCTTGGGTGATCGTGTGGAGTGTGCATATTCTCTTTGTGTCTGTGTGGGTTTCCTCCAGGTGCTCTGGTATCCGAGTTGTTGCAAATAGAGCTGAACGTTGGCTGATGATTGCACAACATCCCCAACTTTGACCTGATGGTGGAGGAAAGGTCATTGATGAAGCAGCTCAGGAAAGCAGGTCTGGCAGCATCTGTGGAGAGAAAGCAGAGTTAACATTTCAAATCCTGTGGCCCTTCCTTCAGAACTGGATCTGGAGAAGGGTCACAGGACTTTGTTTACTGTATTTTCTCCACAAATGCTGCCAGACCTGCTGAGTTTCTCGAGCAATTTTCATTTTTGTTTATTTCAGACCGCTAGCATCCACTGTTCTTTGATTTAATTTGTTACGGAGATGATTCTCTTCCTTTTTGAAGAGTGCGACTTAAGTAAACAAACTTAAGTTTTCCAGAAGCCAGTCACACATCATATCAGCATGCATACGTCAAGCATGCATAGAATCAGAGTAATACAGCATGGAAACAGCCCCTTGGTCCAACCAGTCCATGCTGAACATAATCCCAAACTAAACTAGTGCCACCTGCCTGGGTCATATCCCTCCAAATCTTTCTTATTCATGTAGCTATCCAAACGTCTTTTAAAAGGTAGTAATTGAATGCATATCCACCACTCCCTCAGGAAGTTCATTCCACATGTGAACTCACCCTGTCTTTTTTTAAACCTCTCTCTCTCCTTTCACTTTAAAACAAAACGTGCCACCTAGTCTTGAAATCCCATCTAGGGAAAAGACAAATACCATTAACTCTACCTATACCTCATTATTTTATAAACTTTTATCAGATCTCCTTTCAACCTCCTACGCACCAGGGAAAGGAGTCCCAGCCTATCCAGTCTTTCTTCACAACTCAAACCTCCATACCCAGCAACATCCTGGTAAATTTCTTCTGAAGGTAGTGAGGACTGCTGATGCTCGAAAGTCAGAGTTGATAAAGTGTGGAGCTGGAAAAAGCACACCAGGTCAACCAGCGCAGAAGAGCATAGGAGCAGGTTGTGATCTTTCATCAGCCCAAAGCTTTCTTCTTCCTCCCTCTGCAAATATCTCAGTGGGTCAGTCTCCCATTGTAAGCCCCATTCATCTCCTCCGCCCTGAAGCTTTTCGACCTCGTCCTGAAACAATCCTCATCTTCTTCAGCAACTGCCTACAAAGTTGGAGTATTCCCCCATCGACTCTGGGCAACATTCAGACCATCTCAAGTTGGACCAAACTATGAAAACCAAAACCAACAGCATGTCCAAAGCCTACAGAAAGAGTTCTCCTTAAGGATCCTTTGATCCACACTAGCTGCCATGTGCCACCATCTTCTCTCACTAGTCAACCCTGACCCAAACCAGGGCCTCTTTCCCAGGCCCGAAAAGGGCCCTACTGTTCTTCATCCTCAGAAGAATCCACACTCTCAACCAATGTTTTATAGAATGGAGAAAAAGCAAACAGCATAAAGAGCGCCAAACACTCTCACACTCACCTCCAGACCCAGACATACTTGACCACTCCAGACCCTACCCCACTTCCTCCAAATGCCTTTAACCACGCGGTCACTCCAGCTGTCCTCACTGCCAATGATGATATCACTTCTGTGAATGCTGAGCACACTGCTTCCTCTGACGCTGCCAAGCACTTGGCCACTTACGACACCCATCACAAGACCATTTCCACATATATACCCACTCCAGACACAAACTCCACCCCTATCTCAACTCGACACTATGACCCGGGGGGGGGGACACTGAAGTGCTGGAGGTGAGGAGGGGACGGGGAGAGGTGGGGGATGAGGAGGGGCAGGGGACAGGTGGGGGACAAGGGGGAAGAGTGGGGAATGAGGAGGAGGCCGAAGGCAGGGGGGGTGGGGGGTCGTGGGACGCGGGAGGGGTGGGGGAACAGGGAGAAGACAAGGGCAGAGGCCGAGAGGTGGGAGGCCGGGGAGGGGGGCGAGAGGTGGGAGGCCGGGGAGGGGGGCGAGAGGTGGGAAGCGAGAGGGAACTTGGGGGGGGGGGGGGGGGGAGAGACGAGAGGTGGGAGACGGGGGCGGCGAGAGGTGGGAGACTGGGGGGGGGCGAGGGGTGGGGGGGGGGGGCGAGGGCGAGAGACGGCCAGGGGGGGGCGAGAGACGGCCGGGGGGGGGCGAGACGGGGGGGGGGGGGGGGGGGGGGGGAGAGACAGGTGGAGGGGGAGAGACGGGGGGGGGGGGCGGGCGAGAGACCGGGGGGGCGAGAGACGGGGGGGGGCGAGAGACGGGGGGGGGGGGGGGGGGGGGCGAGAGACGGGGGGGGGGGGGGGGGGGGGGGGGGGGGGGGGGCGAGAGACGGGGGGGGGAGAGACAGGTGGAGGGGGAGAGACGGGGGGGGGGGGGGGGGGGGCGGGCGAGAGACCGGGGGGGCGGGAGACGGGGGGGGGGGCGAGAGACGGGGGGGGGGGGGGGGCGGGAGACGGGGGGGCGGGAGAGACGGGGGGGGCGAGACGGGGGGGGGGGGCGAGAGACGGGGGGGGGGGGGGGGGGGGGGGGGGGGGCGAGAGACGGGGGGGGGGCGAGAGACGGGGAGGGGGGCGAGAGACGGGGGGGGGGGGCGCGAGAGACGGGGGGGTGGGCGAGAGACGGGGGGGTGGGCGAGAGACGGGGGGGTGGGCGAGAGACGGGGGGGTGGGCGAGAGACGGGGGGGGGGGCGAGAGACGGGGGGGGCGGGCGAGAGACGGGGAGGGGGGCGAGAGACGGGGGGGGGGGGCGCGAGAGACGGGGGGGGGGGCGAGAGACGGGGGGGTGGGCGAGAGACGGGGGGGGGGGGCGAGAGACGGGGGGGGGGCGAGAGACGGGGGGGGGGGGGGCGAGAGACGGGGGGGGGGGCGAGAGACGGGGGGGGCGGGCGCGAGAGACGGGGGGGGGGGGCGCGAGAGACGGGGGGGGGGGCGCGAGAGACGGGGGGGTGGGCGAGAGACGGGGGGGTGGGCGAGAGACGGGGGGGTGGGCGAGAGACGGGGGGGTGGGCGAGAGACGGGGGGGTGGGCGAGAGACGGGGGGGTGGGCGAGAGACGGGGGGGTGGGCGAGAGACGGGGGGGTGGGCGAGAGACGGGGGGGTGGGCGAGAGACGGGGGGGTGGGCGAGAGACGGGGGGGTGGGCGAGAGACGGGGGGGTGGGCGAGAGACGGGGGGGTGGGCGAGAGACGGGGGGGTGGGCGAGAGACGGGGGGGTGGGCGAGAGACGGGGGGGTGGGCGAGAGACGGGGGGGTGGGCGAGAGACGGGGGGGTGGGCGAGAGACGGGGGGGTGGGCGAGAGACGGGGGGGTGGGCGAGAGACGGGGGGGTGGGCGAGAGACGGGGGGGTGGGCGAGAGACGGGGGGGTGGGCGAGAGACGGGGGGGTGGGCGAGAGACGGGGGGGTGGGCGAGAGACGGGGGGGTGGGCGAGAGACGGGGGGGTGGGCGAGAGACGGGGGGGTGGGCGAGAGACGGGGGGGTGGGCGAGAGACGGGGGGGTGGGCGAGAGACGGGGGGGTGGGCGAGAGACGGGGGGGTGGGCGAGAGACGGGGGGGTGGGCGAGAGACGGGGGGGTGGGCGAGAGACGGGGGGGTGGGCGAGAGACGGGGGGGTGGGCGAGAGACGGGGGGGTGGGCGAGAGACGGGGGGGTGGGCGAGAGACGGGGGGGTGGGCGAGAGACGGGGGGGTGGGCGAGAGACGGGGGGGTGGGCGAGAGACGGGGGGGTGGGCGAGAGACGGGGGGGTGGGCGAGAGACGGGGGGGTGGGCGAGAGACGGGGGGGTGGGCGAGAGACGGGGGGGTGGGCGAGAGACGGGGGGGTGGGCGAGAGACGGGGGGGTGGGCGAGAGACGGGGGGGTGGGCGAGAGACGGGGGGGTGGGCGAGAGACGGGGGGGTGGGCGAGAGACGGGGGGGTGGGCGAGAGACGGGGGGGTGGGCGAGAGACGGGGGGGTGGGCGAGAGACGGGGGGGTGGGCGAGAGACGGGGGGGTGGGCGAGAGACGGGGGGGTGGGCGAGAGACGGGGGGGTGGGCGAGAGACGGGGGGGTGGGCGAGAGACGGGGGGGTGGGCGAGAGACGGGGGGGTGGGCGAGAGACGGGGGGGTGGGCGAGAGACGGGGGGGTGGGCGAGAGACGGGGGGGTGGGCGAGAGACGGGGGGGTGGGCGAGAGACGGGGGGGTGGGCGAGAGACGGGGGGGTGGGCGAGAGACGGGGGGGTGGGCGAGAGACGGGGGGGTGGGCGAGAGACGGGGGGGTGGGCGAGAGACGGGGGGGTGGGCGAGAGACGGGGGGGTGGGCGAGAGACGGGGGGGTGGGCGAGAGACGGGGGGGTGGGCGAGAGACGGGGGGGTGGGCGAGAGACGGGGGGGTGGGCGAGAGACGGGGGGGTGGGCGAGAGACGGGGGGGTGGGCGAGAGACGGGGGGGTGGGCGAGAGACGGGGGGGTGGGCGAGAGACGGGGGGGTGGGCGAGAGACGGGGGGGTGGGCGAGAGACGGGGGGGTGGGCGAGAGACGGGGGGGTGGGCGAGAGACGGGGGGGTGGGCGAGAGACGGGGGGGTGGGCGAGAGACGGGGGGGTGGGCGAGAGACGGGGGGGTGGGTGGGCGAGAGACGGGGGGGGGTGGGTGGGCGAGAGACGGGGGGGGGTGGGTGGGCGAGAGACGGGGGGGGGTGGGTGGGCGAGAGACGGGGGGGGGTGGGTGGGCGAGAGACGGGGGGGGGTGGGTGGGCGAGAGACGGGGGGGGGTGGGTGGGCGAGAGACGGGGGGGGGTGGGTGGGCGAGAGACGGGGGGGGGGTGGGTGGGCGAGAGACGGGGGGGGGGTGGGTGGGCGAGAGACGGGGGGGGGGTGGGTGGGCGAGAGACGGGGGGGGGGTGGGTGGGCGAGAGACGGGGGGGGGGTGGGTGGGCGAGAGACGGGGGGGGGTGGGTGGGCGAGAGACGGGGGGGGTGGGTGGGCGAGAGACGGGGGGGGGGTGGGTGGGCGAGAGACGGGGGGGGGGGGGTGGGCGAGAGACGGGGGGGGGGGAGGGGGGGGGGGGAGAGACGGGGGGCGAGAGACGGGGGGGGGAGGGGGAGGGGGGGCCGAGAGACGGGGGGGGGGGGGCGAGAGACGGGGGGGGGGGGGGGCGAGAGACGGGGGGGGGGGGGGGGGCGAGAGACGGGGGGGGGGGGGCGAGAGACGGGGGGGGGGGGGCGAGAGACGGGGGGGGGGGGGGGGCGAGAGACGGGGGGGGGGGGGGGGGGAGATCAGGGGCTGTGTCCTTGTTGGCGCTGTCCTGCTGGCACGGCCTCCCTTACCTCGTACGACCAGGCGCACTGGACGCCAGTGAAACGGCGCACACAACGGCCCACCTCCAGGTCCTCGTGGGTGGTGTACATCTCCCGGAGGCACTGGCCGATGTGGGGCAGTACCCGGCGGAGCAGCTCCCGGCTCAGGATGACCCCCGGGCCCCCCATGCAGAAGTTCTCGCCGGGCTCGAGTGCCAGCTTGCCCAGCTCCTGCGGAGTGCCCAGGCCGGTCTGGCCCAGGTACAGCGGCTGGCTGCTGTTGAGGCTCCGGAGGAAGTTTTCCAGCCGCTCGCCGCGAATGTACGTGTCGTCGTCCGCGCGGATGAACCACTCGAAGGCCTGGAGGTGCCGCTCCGCCATATATTTGAGCATCAGGAAGGACTTCTTTTGCGGCGGGTACGAGTCATCAACCCCGGGCAGGGCGACCAGGGGCAGCGGTAAGCTCAGGTCCGAGCCCTCACTGGAGAAGAACTCCACACGGCCCGGGATGTGCTGGGCCCAGGTCCGCTGGGCAGCAATCGCCCGGCTCCTCAGGTACTTCTTGGCGCTCATGACCCCCACGTAGACCAAGCGCGAGCCCGAGGCCTCTGCATCTTCTGGCGCGACCTGCCGGCCTCCCTGTCCTGGGCGGCCGCCGCAAACCAGTCCCCCTCGTCCACCCCGCCGCCGCTGCAGCCTGCTCAGAGGGCCGGCTCCGGGCGGTAGGAGCCGGGAGGCCAGGGCGAAACCGAGCGCCAGGCCCAGGAAGAGGCCCAGCCAGGAGTGTCTGCTCCGGGGCGCCATCCCGGGCCTTCCCCCCCACCCCACACCTCTCTCTCCCTCTCCCTCCTCCCCGCAGAGTGCCTGCCAGCTGCCGCTCAGTCAGCGGGAGTGTTACTGTAGCAACCCCGGCCTGGGCTTTTCGCCTTTGGCCGCTCCATTCTTCTGGATCTAGCCTCCCTCTCCCCCGGAGTGCCTTTAATGACGGCCGACCTGCTCCCGCCTCCTCCACCAGGAGCCCGCCTCTTACAGACACCGCCCTCAGGAGCCACACAACTACATTTACCTCGTTCCTGTCACAGCCTGCACTACTGTGTCGGAGCCAGGAACAAATGACAGCCAATTTAAATCAGGATAAAACTGATCAATTTTCCTTCTTGCCGGTGATAATATATCGTTCAGGACGAGTCGCTTCTTAGAAGTGCAGCTGGGGAATCTGTTCCAGCTCATCGGAAACCCTCACCATGCAGCGCACTCTCACTACAGCACTCGAACATCTGCCCCTTATTTAGTGCGGCCATAAATCAAACTCAGAACTGAGCACAGAAACTTACAGGTGGAGAAAGGGTCTTAAAATTCACACATTATAGAGTCATGGAGATGTACAGCAATGGAAACAGACCCTTCGGTCGAACGTGTCCATGCCAACCAGATATCCCAACCCAATCTAGTCCCACCTGCCAGCATCCAGCCCATATCCCTCCAACACCTTTCTATTCATATACCCATCCAGATGGTTCTGGAGATGAGCAGGCCCCTTGGTCCACTATGTCGATTATGATTTACCTGTCAATAACCTACTATGGCATTTTAAATGCTGGCCCAGATGCTTCTTACTAGGTTGCAAGAGTATCTGCTTCCATCACCTTCTCAGACAGCACATTCCATATTTCTACCACCCAGAGTGGAAAAAATTTCATCAGATCCCCTCTAAACTACTCAGTCACCTTAAACTTATGCTGTCTCGTTTTAGATATGTCTGCTCTGGAGAAGATTCCCACAATCTATGCCTCTCAATTTGTAAATCTCAATCACTCTCCTCTGCTTCAAGGAAAACAAAGCCCATCCAGTCTGTCCTCAACATCCTGGTGAATCTTCTCTCCACTATCAGAAGGATGTGTAATCACCAGCACTGCATGCAATTCCAACTGGGCCTAATCAATATTTTATAAAGTTGGAAAAAGAAAATATTCTATATCCTAGCTATCCCTTCTTCACCAGACTGTCTACTTGTTCTGACATCTTCAGGGTTCTATGGACTTGTACACCAAGGTCCCTTTGTTCTGTGCATTGTGTAATTTACAGCTAGACTGGCTGTGATTGGGGCTTTCCTTAACTGCACTGACAGGACAGCATCAGTTGTACAGCATGGAAAGAGGTTTCTCAGCCCATTTTGCTCACCGTTATGAAGCATCTTTCTGATAATGTCTCATTTTTCAGCATTTAGTTCACAGCCTTGTGTGCTACAGTGCTTTGATTTGATCGAAATAATTCTTAAATTGTGTGATGGATTCTGCTCTGCCACCCTTTCAGGCAGCGACTTCCAAGTACTCAAAACCCTCCAAGATACAAAATCTTGCTTAAATTCCCTCTAAACCACCTGCTCTTATCTTAAAATCAATGGCTGCTGGTTTTTGATCCCTCTAAGGTTGCAAGTTATTTCCTACATACCCTATCTCTACCCCTCAAATTTGTACACAGTCTGGACTACCCTCAGCCTTCTCTGCTTTAAAGCGAACTCTAGACTATTGAGACTGCCTTTACAGCTGAACGCTCTGGCTTAGAAAGCATCATCATAAAATTTCTCTGTACTTTCTTTCACGTAATCACATCCTTTCAAATCAAAGCAGTGACCAGGAATACACACATTACTTCAGCTGAGGCCAAACTAACGACTAAAGTTCCATTATAATCTCACTGCTGTTTTGAACAGTGCCTCAAATAATAAATCAAATATCCCATATGCTATATTAATCACTTGTTGCTTTCAGGGATCTGTGGACATATATCTTCTGTATATCCTAGCATCCTACAATTCATCGTGTACTCCTTTGTCTTGTTAATCCTCCCAAAATATATCACCTCAATTCTCAGGGTGAAATTACACTTGCCACTGTTCTGCACATCTGACCAGCATGACTATATATCCTGTGTCTAAGGCTTTACTCCTCTCTATTCACTCCACAATCAATTATCGTGTCATCTGCAAACTTACTGATAATGCCTGCTACCTTCGTGCCTGGCTCATTAAGGTACACTGCAATCAGCAAGGGACCCAACACCAAGTTCTGTGGTACCCCATAAAACACAGTCTTCCGGCTATAAAAATAATCTGACCATTAAACTCTGCCTTCTGGATACCATGGGCTCTTAACATCTTAACCAGTCTCACATGAGACCTTGTCAGACGCCAAAGTATTGTCCACGTAAACTACATCAACTGCACTCCCCTTTAGCACGTACCTCATCACCACCTCGAGAAACACAATCAAATCCATCAGACATGATCTCCCCTTGGCAAAACTATGATTATTCTTGTTTAATCCTCTTCTATCCAAGGAGAGATTAATTCTGTTCCTCAATTTTTTCCAAAACCTTCCCTACCACTTATCTGGACATGGGGATGGATCCAATTTTTAAACCACTAAACCTCCTTCAATTGTTATTTGTTCAAATATTTTTTTTTCTCCTCCCTGATTTCTATACCTACATTGTTCTTCTCTATAAATAATACAAAAGCATTTAAAACCTCAATTTCAATTTCCAGCTCTACACATTTGTAATTTTGATCCCTAATGGGCATTCTTTCATTGGTTATCCTCTCGTTGCTAATATTTAAAAAGTGAGCATGCTTCCCTAATTTTTTTTTTAAGTAACCACTTGTACTTTCTCAGTGTCTCTAGGACTTCTGGTGTTTTGAGGCTCTTGGTATCTTACCTTCAGTTTCCCTTTTTATTCTTTTCCAATCTGGTGCATTTCTCGAAATCCAGAGTTTTCTGGTTGGTCCCACTCTTCAACTTTATGGGAATATGTTGGCTCTACACTTTCACTATTACACATTTCTGAATGACTTCCACTGCTGTAATGTAGATTTTTGTGCAAGTAGCTGCTTCAAATCCACTTTTGCCAGATCCTGTTTAATATTAAATTGGCATTCTCCAACCCATAACCTTCATTTCTGGTCCATCTTCGTCCTTTTCGACTACTTCCTGACATCACATCCTCTCTTCTGGCACTTTTTACATGCTGCCTTAAAAGCTCTCCTGGATATATTTTAAGAATTCCACTGGTGCTGTCAGTTTGTCTATCCCAGTTAATATTGAGGAAATCTAAATCCCATACTATTGTCATCTTATTATTTTTACACTTGGAATTATTAACCATATACTGCTTCTATCATTCCCTGACTATTTTGGAAGTTCATAATACATTCCCAACAATGCGATTGCCCCCTTTTTGTTTTCAAGTTTTGTCCACTTGTGCTCAATTGAGGAACCATCTATGATATCATCCCTACTTATTGCAATAATTGACTGACTGATCGATATTACACCACTTCTTCACACTCTATCTTGTGTGAAGATTATACCATAGAATATTGAGCTTCAAGTCTGTCCCACCCTCAAACTTGATAGCAATGATATTATATCCCATTGTGTCAATCAGTACCCTCAACTCACTCTCTTTGTTCACTTGACTCCTTGCATTAAAATGAAATGCAATCCAGTGTTTTCATGCACTGTCTCAACTCTGCCTGCTAGATCGACTTAGCTCTTCTCTTTATTGGTGCATCACGCCCAACTGTACCTCCACTCTGTATACCATCATAGAATCCCAACAGTGCAGGCCCTTCTACACTGGAAATAGGTCTACACTGACTCTCCAAAGAGTAACCCATCCAGACCCATTCCCCTACCCTATAACTCTACATTTACTCCTGACTGATGCACCTGCACAACCCTGAACACTACGGACAATTCAGCATGGTCAGTTCACCTAACCTGTACATCTTTTGACTGTGGGAGGAAACTAGAGCACCCAGAGGAAATTCATACAGGCACGGGGAGAATGTGCAAACTCCTGTCGCCCAAGGCTGGAATTGAACCCAGGTCCCCGGCGCTGTGAGACAGCAGTGCTAACCACTGAGCCACTGTACTGCTCCCTAACCACCATCTTTCCGGCAAATTAGTTTGACCACCCCCCCCTACCAACAGCACGAGCAAACATTCCTGCAAATATATTGGTTCCTTTACACATTCAGAAGTTTGTACAGGTTTTGTATTTCCCAGGAATGGACCTGCTGAGGGGGAATATTGGGGTGAGAGATGGGGGGAATGTATGATGGAGTTTGAGGCTGAGACAGTAAGGAGTGGGTTGGGGGGGTTGTGTGGGTTAGATGAAGGATTATGGGGGTGAGAGGAATGGATGAGAGGGTAGATGGGTGTGAGAGGGTAGATGGGTGTGAGAGGGTAGATGGGTGTGAGAGGGTAGATGGGTGTGAGAGGGTAGATGGGTGTGAGAGGGTAGATGGGTGTGAGAGGGTAGATGGGTGTGAGAGGGTAGATGGGTGTGAGAGGGTAGATGGGTGTGAGAGGGTAGATGGGTGTCAGTGTGAGACTGAGCCAGATCAGCACTCCCATTCTTCCTCCTGCCTGACAAATCCAGGCTGAAAGGCATCAATTTTTGTGTAAGCTCCACAGAGCGGTGTTCTGACTATACGTATCAGAGGCAACCCAATGTCAGCGTCAGTTAAACTCAACTTTCAAGTTCAACCCCTTGTCCCCTGGAGATCAAGACCTAGGGCTTAATATTTTTTTTTCTCTATGCTTCTTTACCGAAAGAGCATATAAGAAGTTTACTGTTGTGTTAAATTGAAATGTGGCCCCTCCCCCACCTATGTAAAAAGGTTAACAATCCTTTGACCAAGAAGGATATGGACTGATACATGGGTACACCATCACTACTAAGTTCCTTTCTAAATCACACATCATGCTGACTTTGAACTGCATCACTGTTCCTTCCTTGCCTTAGATCAAAATCCTGGAACTCCCTCCCCAATAGCACCATACACCACTGGTTCAAGAAAACATCTTACCACCACCGTCTCGACGGTAATTACAGATAGAAATAAATTAGGGCCTAGCTGGTGATGCTGACTTCCCAAAAATAAAAAAAAAGTATTTTCTCCAAACAATTTAGTTTGAATTCAAAGCCTGATGAAGGTTCATTAGTGTTTGTGACTGGCCCTATAGTGTTTTTGAATGTTTATATTTCACCTGGAACAACATAATGTTTTTTTAATTTCAGGTATTTTGCTTAAACTTCCCTGTTGGTGTCTTTGGCTCAGAAATTGTTATTTTTACTCTGAAAAGAAACAATTTATTTGAGCCTCATTTAAAAACCTGATTTAATGAATACAAAACATCTGTATCAATCCACTGCCAGGTCATCAGAAACAGGTATGAAAGCTGGCTTATTGTAGTAACAATTATAATTACCCGCAAACTTTTACAGAAAATCTCATGAAAATGGAGGCAATTAACGCTGCAAGTCACTTGCTTCATAATTTCCTTTCTCTTATGATATTCAAGGTTACCAAGACTCTCCTTTACAGCATCAGATCAGCATTATTCCCAGGAATGTTTTTTCTTGCTGGAGCCTGGTTAGGATGTATCTATTTCTACCATAAAATAGTGCATCAAATTTTTAAGATGAATTTCAGGCTAGAGTTCTACATCATATTGTACTGTATACAACTCCTGAAAAAAAAAAATTATTTTCATGTCACCTCTTCGAGTTTCTCCGAGTTATATTGAGCAATCACACTCAAACCAAGGTTACAAACTATCATATAAAACTTACTTCAAACTGTACAGATTCAGGTTTGAAAAATTGAAAACTAATGTAACCTGTGACTACCGTGATAACTCCCAAACATTTGTCCCAATTGCATAAGTTATCTGTTTTCCAGTGTGTTGGGTGGTTCGTAGCTGTTCCACGTCGCAGTGCAAAGTGCGGTTTTGTCGTGTAATTATTGCTGGACATATAAAAATAGTGATCCCTCAATTAGTGCTGACTACCCTTTGAATGCTGTAACCTCAAACTGTAGTGTAAACTCTAAGGGGAACTCAATCATATATTTAAAGAGCCAGCACTGGCTAAAAAACTTGAACTATGCTGCTATCGGCAGTGGCTTAGTCATATCACTCAATTATTAATCCACAGCCCAGACCAATTAGGTTGGATTAGATTCCCTACAGTGTGGAAACTGGTCCTTCGATTCAACAAGTCCACACCGACCCTCGGAAGACTAACCCTCCCAGACCTATTTCCCTCTAATTTATGCACCTAACACTATGGGCAAATTTAGCATGGCCAATTCACCTGACCTGCAAATCTTTGGACTGTGGGCGGAAACTGGATCACCCAGAGGAAACCCACGCAGACATGGGGAGAATGTTTGTGTGGAGTTTGCAAAGTCATCTGAGGCTGGAATCGAACCTGGGTCCCTAGCGCTGTGAGGCAGCAGTGCTAACCACTGAGCCACTGTGCCGCTCTAATGTTCTGAGGACTTCGGTTCAAATCCCAAAAAATTGAATTCAGTTAATAAATCTGGAGTTAAAAAGTTAGTCTAATGGTAACCATGAAATCATTATTGATTGTTCACAAGTGCCCTGTAGGGAAGAAAATCTGCCATCCTTACCTGGTCTCATCAACTGTGGAGTCACATATAATGTTGAAGTGTCAAACTGCGAAGTAACCAAGGAAATTAATGAAATGAGACAGACCACCTGGCCTTGATTATGTCAAAATCAACCTTGGCAACCCGGCAAAGGGTGTCCATACCAATATTTGGGGGCTACTGCCAAAATAGAGAGAACTCTCTCTCAGTCTACTCAAACAGCAGCCTAACAGTGAAACTCACTAAAGCATAATTGATGGAGAATTTCCCAGACACCACTAACATCATTCCTGGGTACATTCCATCTCAGTACTGGGACAGATTCACCAGAGGTAGCAGCACAGAGGTAAATAGTTAGGAAATGATTATCCCAAAATCCTCATTGTTGCCTCTGACTCATGAAGTCTTCTGACACCAAATCAAATTATGGGCAAGGAAGCCTCCTGCTGCTGACCACATACAGCATCCCCCGCCAAAAATCTCTTTCTCTCTCTCTCACACAAACACACAGACGTGCGCACACACACACCCAGAAAGGAACTTTTCCCTTGGTGGAAGAACCAATGACCAGGGATTATAGATTTAAGGTAAGGGACAAGAGGTTTAGAGAGGGTGAGAAGAAATATTTTCTTCACCAAGAGGGTGACAGGAATCTGGAACCCACTGCCTATAAGGATGGTATGGACAGAAATCCTCATAACATTTTAGTAATATTTAGTGTACACATGATGCTAAGGCATGCCTGGCTATAGGCTAGGTGCTAACATAGAGTAGAATAGTTAAGTGCTTGTTTTGACTGGCACAGACCTGATAGACCAAAGGCCTTTTTTATGCTGTACATCTGACTCTTTTTATGACTATCTTAATTTGATGTTTCCTTAGCACTGCCTCACTAAAGGCAAAAGAGGCTCGAGTTGAGCTTGAAAGATAATCTAATGGAGATGTTTAAAAAGAAGAGATTTGACAGTATAAGCAAACTATTTCTGGTGGTAGGAGAATGTATAATGTTACAATTACAGCTATGACTTTTAGGAATTAAATCAGTAAATATTTTTTCACAAAGGGCATTAGAAATCTGGAACTATTTTCTTAAAAGCTATGGGATGTCAATTTTAATGGGTCAAATTGGAGATTCATATCTGTAGTTTCTTGCTGAGTAAGGGTCTGAAGGGCTGGTCAACCAAGCTAGATAATAAAAACAATTTGTGATGCAGATTTAAGGGACTGATTGGTCTCCTGTTCCCATGAATTGATAGTGACTAAGTTTCCTTTAATTGATTCCTGTGGAAAGCAGTCAAACAATAACAGATTCTAATAACCTACATGAAAACATTTCTAACTTCGTTTCTCCAGTGATTACTCACTTAACAGCAAAAGAAATCTCTTACTACTCATCCCCTGGAAATCATGTCAGTTTGCAAGTTTGGGGGAGGGGATATCTTTCTTGTTCCAAGATGGTGAGATTACAATAAGAATATTAACAAATTCAAAATTTTGGAAGAAGTCTGTAGCAGTAATGTGACTCGACTAATAATCCAGAACCCCAAACTAATGTTCTCAGGACCCTGGGTGGAATTCAACCATGGCAGGTGGCAAAACTAAAATCTGGAAGAAAAAAAGCTGGCCTAGTGGCAACTGTGTAGCCATTAAGTATGTTATTGTTAAAATAGAAACACATTCATATCTAAAACAGATACTGTATCACACAGATACCATTTCATATATTGGTGAAGAGGACTTGCCTATATAGGATTTACATTTATTATATATCCAGATAAAGCATTCTCATAACAGCACAGCTGGAATTTTAAATATATTTAATATTTTTAATTATTGGTTAAAACAAAAAATAAACTTACTCACTCATTTTGCTACTTAAAAACAAGGAATATTCACGTAAGACAATTTACTGCCACTACCCATATCCATTTTCAGAAATCCTCAGTGGCTGAACTGTCATTTATGAGGATGACATCATTCACAGCTGTCCATTTTATCAGGTTTGAGTAAACATCACAATTTCTTATTTTTAAAGCAGATCCAAATTTTTAAAAATTTGAACACTGAAATTCAGATATGACAAACACTAAGTTGAAGCTAATAGAAACAGAATAAAATCATTAAACTTGAACAGCTATGGCAAAGGATAGTGCATCTTTGACTGTGGTCAGTGCTGATTGTAGTAGAGGGCACTGACCGACCTTTAACCTCATGCTCCTGTGGATGGTCCCCTACGACCCGGTCTCCAGGAACATGAGCCTCCACCATCACCCGTCAGAGGATTAAAACCTATAAAATACAACATCAAACACTTTTATCATTTCAACATTTCATTCAAAAATGCACGTTTCACTGTTTATCCTTTGACCTGTTTATCCCAGGAGCCTACAGATTAAATTGGGAAACACCTTAATTGGATTCTGGAGATTGTAGTAACAACACAGTTTAGGGGAGAAAGACAGGAGGGAAGGGGATGAGGCTGGGCAGAGGGAGGGAAGAGAAGGGAGTTATAAAGATGATTTGGAGATGCCAGTGTTGAACTGGGGTGTACAAAGTTAAAAATCACAGAACACCAGGTTATAGTCCAACAGGTTTAATTGGAAGCACTAGCTTTCGGAGTGCTGCTCCTTCATCAGATGGTGGAACAGCGTTCTGAAAGCTAGTGCTTCCAATTAAACCTGTTGGACTATAACCTTGTGTTGAGAGTGTTATAGGGAGGGGATGTGACCGTAACATGAAAACTGGAGCCAAAGACCATTCAACCCTTAGTATAATCATGCTTGATCCTGGACCTGAGCCCCATTTGGATACAGAACTGGCTCAAAGGTAGAAGACAGAGGGTGGTGGTACAGGGTTGTTTTTCAGACTGGAGGCCTGTGACCAGTGGAGTGCCACAAGGATCCGTGCTGGGTTCTCTACTTTTTGTCATTTATATAAATGATTTGGATGTGAGCATAAGAGGTATAGTTAGTAAATTTACAGATGGCACCAAAATTGGAAGTGTAGTGGACAGCGTAGAAGGTTGCCTTAGATTACAACAGGCTCTTGATTAGATGGGCCGAGAAGTGGCAGATGGAGTTTAATTCAGATAAATGCGAAATGCTGCATTTTAGGAAAGCAAATCTTAGCAGGACTTATACACTTAATGGTAAGGTCCTAGAGAGTGTTCCTGAACAAAGAGACCTTGGAGTGCAGGTTCATAGCTCCTTGAAAGTGGAGTCGCAGGTAGATAGGATAGTGAAGAAGGCGTTTGGTATGCTTTCCTTTATTGGTCAGAGTATTGAGTACAGGAGTTGGGAGGTCATATTCCAGCTGTACAGGACATTGGTTAGGCCACTGTTGGAATTTTGCGTGCAATTCTGATCTCCTTCCCATCGGAAAGATGTTGTGAAACTTGAAAGGGTTCAGAAAAGGTTTACAGGGATGTTGCCAGTGTTGGAGGATTTGAGCTTTGGGGAGAGGCTGAACAGGCTGGGGCTGTTTTCCATGGAGCGACGGAGGCTAAGGGGTGACCTTATAGAGGTTTACAAAACTATGAGGGGCATGGATAGGATAAATAGACAAGATCTTTTCCTTGGGGTCCGGGAGTCCAGAACTAGAGGGCATAGGTTTAGGGTGAGAGGGGAAAGATATAAAAGGGACAATGTTTTCACGCAGAGGGTAGTATGTGTATGGAATGAGCTGTCAGTAGAAGTGGTGGATGCTGGTACAATTGCAACATTTAAAAGGCATTTGGATGAGTATATGAATAGGAAGAGTTTGGAGGGATATGGGCCGGGTGCGGGCAGGTGGGACTAGATTGGGTTGGGATATCTGGTCGGCATGGACGGGTTGAACCGAAGGGTTTGTTTCAATGCTGTACATCTCTATGACTCCACTTTCCCAACCACAACCCATAATGTTTGTGTGTCCTAAAACCTCTTTCTACCCCAATCTTAAATATAATCAATGATGGAATACCGAACAACCCTCCACGTTAAGGTATTCACAACCTTGAAAAGAAGAAACATTACACCTCAAAACAACTGGCCTCAAACCAAAGACAGTGTCCCCACTTTAAATGCCACGGTATGGAGGCTGGGTCTGGGTGAGATGTTCTTTGGAAGGTCGGCACAGTCTCAATGAGTCGAATGGCCTCTTTCCACACTCTAGGGATTCTATGTTCTAAATTCCTCAGCCAAAACAAACAATTTCTATAACTCGGGGACACGCCCCAAACAACCCTACTGTGCTGTGGCCAACCACTTCAACTCACGCTCCCACTCCTCAAAGGACATGCAAGTCCTGAGCCTCCTCCACTGCCAATTCAAAGCCACCAGCCAATTGGAGGAAGAAGGTCTCACCTTCTGCCTTGGGACCCTTCAACCACACGGCATCAACATCGACTTCGCGCATTTCCAAATCTTCGCTCCCCCACCTCATCACTATCTTGACCTGTAATACCTCTCCATCTTCCTTCTCAGCTATCTGCTCCATCCTCCCTACTGACCTATTAGAATTATCCCCCACCTGCACTCATCTATCACCTTCCCACATACCTTCCCCCCAGCCTCACCCCCCTCCACATTCCTGATGGAGGGCTGATGCCTGAAATGTTGATCCTCATGTTCCTTAGATACTGGCAGACCTGCTGTGCTTTTCCAGTGCCACCCTTTTTGATTGACTTCTTCAGCATCTGCAGTCCTCACTTTCCTCTCTGTTTCTACCCTGTCAATACCCTTCAGAATCCTGCATATTGCAATGAGATCACCTTATTTTCTAAACTTCAGAGAATACACAACCAATTTATTCAGCTTCCTAAAAGACAAGTGAACATTAAAATCAGCTCTCATGTTATTGGAACATATGAAATAGAAGTAGGCTCTCCAGCCTGCCTGGCCACTCAACAAGATAGTGGTTAATCTGCTCCAGGTTTCCAGTCATCTTTCACGTTAGCTCATCACAGCCCTCAACTCCCCGAAATCTCAAAAATCTAACTACCTCCTCCTTTAAATACTTGCAATGATCTAACCTCCACAATTCTTGAGGGTAGAGAATTCCAAACATTCACTACCCTTAGAGAAAAGACTCCTTTGCATCTTACTTTTAAACTGAGTATTCTCTTATCATTGAGTCATATAGCACAGAAATGGACCTTTCGGTCCAACTAGTCCTTGCCAACCATAATCCCAAACTAAACAATTCCACCTGCCTGTGCTTG
The DNA here is from genome assembly GCF_037043375.1 of Chiloscyllium plagiosum. Lineage (NCBI taxonomy): Eukaryota > Metazoa > Chordata > Chondrichthyes > Orectolobiformes > Hemiscylliidae > Chiloscyllium > Chiloscyllium plagiosum. The sequence goes on from NW_028270177.1 coordinate 42,094,738, forward strand.
GCCCATATCCCTCCAAACATTTATTATGTACTTATCCAAAAGCCTTTTAAAACACTGTAACTGTACCCAATTCCACCACTTCTTCTGGAAATTCATTCCACATACATGTGTTTTAAAATAAAATGCCTTTTTAAAAATCTTTTCCTCTCACCTTAAAAATATGCCCTCTGGTTTTGAACTCTCCTACATGAGGAGAAAATACACCAATATTCACCTTATTGATACCCCTCATGATTTTATAAACCTCCTACGTTCCAGTGAAAGAAGTCCCAGCACATCAGGCTCTCTCAAATCTTCCATTTCCGGCAACATTCCTGGTAAATTTCTTCTGAACTCTCTCCAGCTTAATAATATCCTTCCTATAACAAGGCAACCAAATCTGGACACACCAACGTCCCAATTCCTATACACAAAAGGTCTGAGCAATGAAGGCAAGAGTGCTAAATGCCTTCTTAACAATCTTATATGTGATGCAAACTTCAAAGAATTATGTACTTGAACCCTTAGGTCTCTCTATTCTACAACCCTACACAAGGCCGTACTTTTAATTACATAAGATCTGCCCTTGTTTGTTTTACCTCACATTTATCCAAATTAAACTCCTTCTGCCATTCTTTAGCCAATTGACCAAGATCTGTTTGTAATCTTAAATAACCGTCTTCATTGCCCACTACACAACCAATTTTGGTGTAATCTGCAAATTTACTAACCATGGAGTACCAGCCACACTTTGTTTCTTTCTTATCCAAATCATTTATATAAATGACAAACAAAAGTGGACCCAGCACTGATCCCTGTGGAACACTGGGTCACAGGCCTCCTGTCTGAGAAACAACTCTCCACTATCACACTGTTTCCTGCCATTAAATCAATTTTGTATATGATTGGCAAGCTCACCTTGAATCCCACCTAATCTAACTTTACTAATTAGTCTGCCATGCAGAACCTTGTAAAGAAGTAAACAACATTTATCGCTCTGTCCTCAATCTTCTTGGTTACTTCCTCAAAAAACTTAATCAGGTTTGTAAGACATGATTTCCCTCTCAAAAAATCATTCTGACTATCCCTATTTATTCCATGCCTCTCCAAATGCATATCAATCCTATCTTTCAGAATCATCTCCAACAACTTACCCACCACCGAAGTCAGACTCACAGGATTATAGTTCCCAGACTTCTCCTTACAACCCTTTTTAAGAAAAGCTACATTAGCCACTCTCCAGTCATCCAGTACCTCAACCGTAGTTATAAATGACACAAATATTTCTAAAAGGGACCTCACAATTTCGTCCCTAACTTCACACTTCAACTGTATCCCCTAGTTCCCATTTCTGGTAACATTTGCATATCTACCCTCTCAAGCCTCAGAGAATGCTATATATTTCACTAAGACTGGAATACTGCATGCAATTCTGGTCTACCTGCTATAGGAAGGATGTTGCAAAGCTTGAAAGGATTCAGTAAAGGTTTACAAGGATGTTGCCAGGGTTTGAGCTACAGGGAGAGGCGAATAGACTGGGTCTATTTTCCCTGGAGTGTCAGAGGCTGAGGGTGACCTGATAGAGGTTTATAAAATCATGATGGGCATGGATAGGGTAAACAGATATGGTCTCTTCCCCGGGGTATAAGAGCCCAAAACTAGAGGGAAAAGATTTATAAGAGGCAACTTTTTTTTTTACATAGAGGGTGGTGCATGTATGGAATGAGTTGCCAGAGGAAGTGGAGGAGGTACAATTAGAACATTTAAAAGGCATCTGGATGGGTATATGAATAGGAAGGGTTTAGAGGAAAATGGGCCAAGTGCTGGCAAATGGGACTAGATTTATTTAGGATATCTAGTTGGTATGGATGAATTGGACTGAAGGGTCTGTTTCTGCGCTGTACAACTCTATAACTCTAGGATCACCCCTTGTTTTTTAAACTCTAATGATTAAAGGCCTAAGCTGTTTAGCCATTATTGATAAGTCAACTCCTTCATCTCAGAAATCAAATTAGTTAATCTTTCAACTGCCTCCAATGCTAGTACCTCCTTTCTTTAAATAAGGGAATTAAAATGTGCATACTATCCCAGGTTCGAATTCATCAACACCTTCTAAGTTGTAATAAGACTTCCTTATTTTTGAATTCCAATCCCTTCGAAAAAAACTTCATTACTTGCTGTACATGTACGCTAATGTTTTGTGTTTCATGCATAATAACAGATAGATCCCTCTGTATTGCAGATTTTATTTCAACAGTTTCTCTTCATTTAAATAGTCTGTCTCTTGATTCTTCCTACCAATATTAGGAAGAATCACATTCCAATATTAAACTCCATCTCCCATATTTTTACCCTCTCACTCAGACAATCTATATCCTCTTGAAGATGCTTTGTGTCATTATCACTACATGCACTCCCATCCTTTTTTCAGTATCATCAGCAAATTTGATTACACTTAGGTTTCCTCTCCTCTAATATTATTAGGACCTTGAGGTCTTCAGATAATCCGAAATTCGGATAAACAAGGTTCCTCTGTAATTGAGGTTGTAAGACTGATCCTTGTGGCATTTCATTAGTTAAGCCTTTCCAACCTGAAAAAGGCCCATTACAATCCCAACGCTGTTTTGTGTATTAACCAATCCTCAACCCATGCTATGAGATCTCTTACTCATCCTACCTTGATTCCATGAGGACCTTATCAAATGCTTTAGTAAAGTCCATGCAGACACCCACTAATATATCCTCAATTGACATTTTTGAGGAAGTAAAAAACAATTAAGTTTGAGAAACAAGACTTCTGCAGACAAAGCCACACTGACTATCCCTAATATGTCTATTCTACTCCTGTGGTTAAAGAGGATACAAAAATTTCTTTCAAGGTCCCAGCAATCTCTTTGCCTCCCTTAGTATACTGGGATCGATCCCATCAGGCCCTGGGGACTCATATTAAATGTTTTTCAAGATACCAAACACCTCTTCCTTTTTAATAGCAACCTGCCCCTCCCTAATCTTATTATCCACATCCTTCTCCTTGGTGAATAACAATATAAAGTACTCATTAAGGACTTCACTCACTTTCTTTGACTCTGTGCATAAAGTCCCTCCTTTGACCTTGAATGGACCTACCCTTTGCTTTACTAGTCTCTTGGTCTTAAAACATATAAAATACCTTAGAATTCTCTTTAATCCTACTTGACAAGGACATTTCATGATCCCTTTTACCTTCCTCCTAATTCTTTAACTTCTTTCCTGCTTCCTTTGCATTCCTCAAGGACCTTGCTTGATTTCAGTTTCCTACATCTGTTTCCTATCTCTTCTTGACTAAACTTTCAATATCTCATCATCCAAGGTTCCTGAATCTTGCCGTCCTTATCTTTCATCCTCGCAGGAACATGTCCTGAACTCTGGAAAAAGACTCTCACATCATACTCAAAAAGCCATCCCATTCTAATTTCTCCAATTCCTACCTAATATTGTTGTAATTAGCCTTCCTCCAATTTAGCACTTTCACTGTCTGATTTGTCATTTTTCAAAACAGCCTCAACTGTATCCGTCTCCATCACACTCTCAGGCAGTGCAGTCCAGATCCAAACCATTCACGATGTAAAAATATTTTTCATGTCACCATTGGCTTTCCTACCACTGGGTATTGTGTAATGAGAGAAGATTAACTAGCAACACTGTGGTGTGAGATCTTGTGAGGAAGAGTAACCGTAACATAGTAGAGTTCTTCATTAAGATGGAGAGCGATACAGTTAACTCTGAGACTAGGATTCTGAACTTGAAGAAAGCTAACTTTGATGGTATGAGGCATGGCTAGGATAAGCTGACCAAGGATACTTAATGGGTTGATGGTGGACAGAGAATGGCAAACATTTAAAGAATACATGGATGAACATCAACAATTTTACATTCCTAACTGACGTAAAACAGGGAAGGTTGCTTAACCATGGCTAACAAGAAAAATCTGGGATAGTGCTAAAGCTAAAGAAGAGGCATATAAATTGGCCAGAAAAAGCAGCAAATCTGAGGACTGGGAGAAATTTAAAATTCAGAGGAGGACAAAGAATTTAATTCGGAATGAGAAAATAAAATATAAAAGCTTGCATAAAAACAGACTGCTAAAGCATCTATAGATGTCATCATCACAGAAACCCTATAGTGTGGAAACAAGTCCACACCGACCCTCTGAAGAGTAACCCACCCAGATTCCATCCCCTACCCTACTGCTCTAGATTTACCACATGACCCATGCCCCTACTCTACACATCCCTGAACATTATGGGCAATTTAGTACAACGAATTCACCTAAGGTGTACATCTTTGGATTGTGGGGGGAAATCGGAGCACCCAGAGGAAACCCACAGGGAGAATGTGCAAATTCCACACAGATAGTTGCCCAAAGTTGGAATCGAATCCGGGTCCCTGGTACCGTGAGGCAGCAGTGCTAACCACTGAGCCACTATGCCACCCTTATGTGAAGAGAAAAAGACCGGTGAAGACAAACATAGATTCCTTACAACTGGAATCAGGTGAATTCATAATGGACAACATAATGGCAGACCAGTTGAACAAATACTTTGGATTTGTCTTCACTAAGGCATACTCAAATAACCTTCTGGAAATGCTAGGGGACAGAATTCAAGCATGAAGGAGGAACTGAAGGAAATCTTTATTAGTCAGGAAATGGTATTGGAGAAACTTATCGTATTAAAACCCGATAATTCCCCAGGGCCTGATGCTCTGCATCCCAGAGTATTTAATGAAGTGGTCCTAGAAATAGCGGACACATTGGTGATAATTTTCCAGCATTTTTAAAAATAGGATTACACTAGCTACCCTCCAGTTCATTAGAGGGTAGCTAATGTAATCCCATTTTTAAAAAAAAGGATGGAGAGAAAATGGAGAATTATAGGCTGGTAAGCCTGACATTGCTAGTGTGGAAAATGCTGGAGTCAATTATTATGGATGTAATAACTGTGATTTGGAAAGTATTGACAGGATCGGTTCAAGTCAGCATAGATTCACTAAAGGAAAATCATGCTTGACAGATCTTCTGAAATTGTTTCAGGATGTGACTAGTAGAGTGGATAAAGGTGAATCAGTGATGTTGTGTACTTGGACTTTCAGAAGACTTCTGACAAGGTTGGACACAAGATTTTTGTAATAAAAATTAAAGCTCATGGTATCAGAGGTAATGTATTGATGTGGATAGAGAACAGGATGGCAGGCAGTGACGAGTGGGGTGCCGCAGGGTTCAGTGCTGGGATCTCAGCTGTTCACAATATACTTTAATGATTTGGACAAAGGAATTGAATGCAATATCTCTAAATTTGCTGATGAAACTAAGCTGGGTGACAGTTTGTGCTGTGGGAAGTACGCTAAGAGGCTGCAGGGTGGACAAACTGGCTGAGTGGGCAAACACTTGATGAATACAATATAATGTGGATAAGTATGAGGTTATTCACTTAGGTGGCAAAAACAAAGTCAGATTAACTAAATGGTTTAGAAAAGGTTGAGGTGCAACAAGACCTGGGTATCATGGAGAGACTGAAGGTTGGCATGAAGGAACAGCAGGTAGTAAGGAAAGCCAATGGCATGCTTCCCTTCATAGCAAGAGGATTTGAATATGAGTGGGAATGACTTGCTGCAGTTATAATGGGCCTTGGCAAGGCTACACATCGAGTAATATGTACAGTTTTGGTCTCCTAGTCTGAGGAAAGACATTTTTGCTATTGAGGGTGTTAGCAGGCTACTTCACAGGGAGAGACAGGGGAACCAGTCTTAGATACACTCCTGAAAATGAGATGTTAGCCAGGAGGCTACAGACAGATAGAGGTACCAGTCGCTGACAGGGGTTGGGAATGCTCTGTGTAAAAAAAAATCTGTTGACACACAGGGGAAAACAGCTTGTGAACTGAGAATGACCGGAATCCAGGTACTGCTTGGTACCAACTATATTCTGCAGAAAAAAAAAGTAGGAAAGATGAGGTAATGCAGAAGCCTTATTTGGACAAGGGGCAATGAGGTAATGCTACCTAGGTCCCTGATCTGGAAACCATATGCAATGAACAGATGAGCCTGAGCCAATGGGGAAAAGACGCTATGACTCGAGAGAGATAAAGGGAAAGGATAAAAGGTGACCCTGGAGGCAGAGGCTCCAGAGACCCACCATTGCAGAAGTAAATCCTACACCAGGGATGTGGAGGGGAGAGAGAGAGAGAGCGCGAGAGAGAGAATGTCAGGGGACTTGAGTAGGTGTATGAATAGGTTTTTAATACCATTTGTGGGAAATATACAAGTTTTAGTTTGTAATAGAATAGGTAAGAAATAAGTGCAGGGTATAATACATTAATAAAGGCATTTGTGAAGTTGTAAGAATTGACTCTTCTCCTCTCTGTCCACACTAGCAGCTGCAGCTGGCGATTGCTGAACTCAATCAGGCATCAACATGGGAATCCAGCGAAGGCTCACCAGACTGATTCCTGGGATGGCAGGACCAACATATGAGGAAAGACTGGACTGACTGGGCTTGTAATTGCTGGAATTTATAAGAATGAGGGGGAATCTCACAGAAACATACAAATCCTGATCGGAATCAACATGCTAGATGTATGAAGAATGTTCCCGATGTTGGAGAAGTCCGAAACTAAGGGTCACAGTCTAAGAATAAGGGGTAAGCCATTCAGGGCTGAGATAACAAAGAATTTCTTCACTCAGAGAGCTGTGACCCTGTGGAACTTTCTACCACAGAAAGCTGTTTGGGCCAGTTCATTAGATATATTCAAGGGGGAATTGGATGTGGCCCTTGCAGCTATATGGTATGGAGCGAAAACAGGAATGGGATACTGAAATTGCATGATCAGCCATGATCATACTGAATGGTGGTGCAGGCTGGTACGGTTGAATGGCCCACTCCTACGTCTATTTTCTATGTTTCTATGTCTACGTTTACCTTAAACCAGTGTCCTCTACTTCTTGGTCTTTCTGTCAATCTTAACTATCTAATCTGTCCAGAACCCTCATGATTTCAAATCACCTTTTAACATCCCTTGAAGGACAACAAGCTCAGCTTCTCCAATCTCTCCAGACAACTGAAGTCCCTTATCCCTGAAACCATTTACATAATACATTTCTGCATCTTTCCAAAATCCTTTTACATCTGTCCTAAATTGCAGTGCCCTGATTTAGATAATACTTCAGTAGTTGTGGCATAATCAGTGTTTCCAACAAGTCATTTCCTTACTTTTATTCTCTATGCCATTACTTATAAAGCTCAAGATCCCAAATGCTTTTTTAAAAACCATTTTTCAACCTGCTCCTTAAAGATTTGAGCAGATTTACTCCTAGAAACCACTGCAGAGAAACTTGTTAAACCGCCAGTCACTTAAGAGGGAGTTTGTGCTTCAAAGTTTAGTCAGACTCAAGTTGAGCTGACCCACACAATTCAGGTCAGAACATAACAGTTCTCCTCCAGCCTGATAAGGTAATGTTATTACTCCGAATTTGGAGCCTTTTAAATAGCTTTATGCCAAATTAAGCGGATGTGCTGGCAACTTTGTGAAATACAGTAAAAATAATTTTGACTTTACAGCATTTATGGTGTATAAACATTTATGTATTTGTTCATTTTTCCTAAACATATTTACTATTTTTGCACGAATGAATAAGCACTCACCGCCTCTCAGGGATTTCTTGTCAGATTTGGGTTTTGCTGCACTCAATGTACTGGATTCTGACTCCTGATGTTAAACACAATGACATAATTAGTGCAGTGTTATAAACAGTCTGTCTAGATTAGGTAGTGTTGATAACAAATACCACACTCAAAATAATCCTCAACAGAAATCTGGAGGTTCAGACTAATACCCTGGCACCAGGGGTTTAAAACTTATCACAGCAGCTTGTAGAATTTCAAATTAATTAATAAATCTGGATTTGAAAGTTAGTCTCAGTAATAATCAGGCTTAGGCTTGGACTTGGGCAAGAAACTTGTGGGCGGCACGGTGGCACAGTGGTTAGCACTGCTGCCTCACAGCGCCAGAGACCCGGGTTCAATTCCCGACTCAGGCGACTGACTGTGTGGAGTTTGCACGTTCTCCCCGTGTCTGCGTGGGTTTCCTCCGGGTGCTCCGGTTTCCTCCCACAGTCCAAAGATGTGCAGGTTAGGTGAATTGGCCATGCTAAATTGCCCTTAGTGTTAGGTAATAAGGGGTAAATGTAGGGATATGGGTGGGTTGCGCTTCGGTGGGTCGGTGTGGACTTGTTGGGCCGAAGGGCCTGTTTCCACACTGTAAGTAATCTAATCTAATCTAATCTAATCTAAACATTCATGCCGTTCAAGTGCCAGACAATGACTATCTCTAACAAGGGATCTTTAATGGCACTATCATTACTGAATCCCCGTGTCAACATCCTCGGGATTATCATTGATCAGAAACAGACTAGCCACATAAATACAGACTAGCCACAATCACAGATCAGGGGCTAGAAAGGAACTCACCTCTTGACTCCTCAAAAGCTATTCACGATCTACAAGACACAAGTCAGGGCGTGATGAATACTCTCCACTTGCTGGACAAGTGCAACTCCATCAGGGTTTAAGAAGTTCCTCACCATACAGCTTAATGCATTCCCCTTAATTTGCACCCCATCCACTATTTTCAAATTCACTCCCATCACACTAATGCACAAAGGCAGCAGTGTTCACTGCAACAACTCACCAAGAGTCCATTGACAGCACCTTCCAACGCTCTGAATATAACACTTTGAAAGACACGGTCAGCAAATGCATGGGATTGCAACATTGCAAGCTCCCTTCTCAGCCAACCACTATCCTGACTTGGAAATATATTGACATTCCTTCACTATTACTCGATCAAGATCCCTGGATTCCCTCCCTAACAGCGCAATGGATGTACTTACCCCCATGGGCTGCAGTAATTCAAAAATTTAGTTTATCGTCACCTTCTCAAAAGCAATTAATGGAGGGCAATAAACTCTGGCCTAGCCATTGACTCCCACATCCCACAAATGAATGAAAAAATCCATCTGGTTCGCTCATGCCCTTTGGGAAAGGAAATCTTATCTCCTTACCTAGACTAGTGTACATGTGACTGTTGTACAACATGGTTGACTCTTAATTATCTCTATAATAACCCAACAAGCCACTTAATCCAAGGGCACTTAGGAATGAACAAATGCTGGCCATGCCAGCATTACCCAAACACCATGGAATAATAAATAGTCACGACAAAACATAAGAATCATATTACAGGATGCAAGTTGGTTCTCTTCCGGAAACTCTTTCCTTCTTGCATATTCTCCCATGCCTCGATTTTCTCTCTCCTCTTCTCTTCTTCAATCTGAACAAAACAAAAGGAACTTCACACATAAGTCAGTTATCACAAAAGTCAATTCATCCTTATTTTCTTACACTTTGCCTCTATTTACAATAGGCACATTTTAACACTGTATTGGCTCACACTCTTGTTCAGTAAATGATGTATCTAACCCTTCAGTTTCTCCATACCCATCACTGTCTCTCTTTTGACTGCACATTTCCCTCAAGGTATTCCCCCCAAAACAATCCTGACTGACACTTATCCCAATAAATATACTTGTGCCTGGTAGCCCATCTGCCAACTCCATTAACCTCATGTAATTTACAATTCACTTTGCTTGCTAATCCTCTGTGAATTATTGAATCTTCCAGCTCAGGAGGCCACTTGGCCGACCGTGACCATGCTGGTTCTCAAAGACGTCTCAAATTGATCCTGATCCTCTGTTCTTTCTCCAGAACACACTAACCTTTCTCTTTTCCATCTAATTTAGCTTTGAAAATTCCAATTGATTCTGTTTAAACCAGTCATGCAGGTATTGCATTCCAACATTCCATTGCTCAACGACATGCTGTTAAACAAAGCTTTTCTTCAGTATCCCTGTGAGTCTAATTAACTTTCTTATGTCTTGCTGTCCTGCAGTGTGGAAATACTTTTTTGTCTTGGTACAGTTTGAAATTATATTTCCCATATTGACATCAAAATCATCAATTGACAATAGGTGTACACAGTTAAAAATCACACACAACGCCAGGTTATAGTCCAAGAGGTTTAATTGGAAGCACTGCTCCTTCATCAGGTGGTTGTGGAGTACACAATTGTGAATATAGAATATAGAAGAATACAGCGCAATACAGGCCCTTTGGCCCTCGATGTTGCGCCGATCCAAGCCCACCTAACCTATACTAACCCACTATCCTCCATATACCTATCCAATGCCCGCTTAAATGCCCATAAAGAGGGAGAGTCCACCACTGCTACTGGCAGGGCATTCCATGAACTTACGACTCGCTGAGTGAAGAACCTACCCCTAACTTCAGTCCTATATCTACCACCACTTAATTTAAAGCTATGCCCCCTTGTAATACCAGACTCCATACGTGGGAAAAGGTTCACACTGTCAACCCTATCTAACCCCCTAATCATCTTGTACACCTCAATCAAGTCACCCCTAAACCTTCTTTTCTCTAATGAAAACAGCCCCAAGTGTCTCAGTCTTTCCTCATACGATCTTCCTTCCATACCAGGCAACATCCTGGTAAACCTCCTCTGCACCCGTTCCAGTGCCTCCACATCCTATAGTATGGCGAACAAAACTGCACACAATAGTCCAGATGCGGCCGCACCAGAGTCTTATACAACTGCATCATGACCTCAGGACTCCGGAACTCAATTCCTCTACCAATAAAAGCCAGTACGCCATATGCCTTCCTCACCGCACTATTTACCTGGGTGGCAACTTTCAGAGATCTGTGTACATGGACACCAAGATCCCTCTGCTCATCCATACTACCAAGTATCCGACCATTAGCCCAGTCCCCCATCTTTTTGTTATTCTTCCCAAAGTGAATCACCTCACACTTAGCTACATTGAATTCCATTTGCCACCTTTCTGCCCAGCTCTGCAGCTTCTCTATATCCTGCTGTAACCTGCCACATCCTTCCTCACTGTCAACAACTCCTCCGACTTTCGTATCATCCGCAAACTTGCTCACCCAACCTTCTAACCCCTCTTCCAGGTCATTTATAAAAATGACAAACAGCAATGGTCCCAAAACAGATCCTTGCGGAACACCGCTAGTGACGGCACTCCATGAAGAAACTTTGCCATCAACTACTACCCTCTGTCTTCTTCCATCCAGCCAATTCCTAATCCAAACCTCCAACTCACCCTCAATGCCATATCTCCGTATTTTCTGCAGTAGCCTACCATGGGGAACCTTATCAAACGCCTTACTAAAATCCATATATACCACATCTACCGCTTTCCCCTCATCAACCTCCTTAGTCACCTTTTCAAAGAATTCAATAAAGTTTGTGAGGCACGACCTGCCCTTCACAAAACCATGCTGACTATCCTTGATCACATTATTCCTATCCAGATGTGCATAAATCCTATCCCTTACAATTCTCTCTAAGACTTTGCCCACAACAGAAGTGAGACTCACCGGCCTATAGTTACTAGGGTTATCCCTACTCCCCTTTTTGAACAAGGGAATCACATTTGCTATCCTCCAGTCTTCTGGCACTACTCCTGTAGACAAAGAGGACATAAAAATCAAGGCCAATGGCTCTGCAATCTCCTCCCTTGCTTCCCAGAGAATCCTAGGATAAATGCCATCAGGCCCAGGGGACTTATCTATTTTCACCTTTTCCAGGATTTCCAACACCTCTTCTCTACTTACCTCAAAGCCATCCATTCTACTTATTTGTGACTCAGTATTCACATCGACGACAATGCCCTGTTCCTGAGTAAATACTGAAGAAAAGTATTCATTCAGTGTCTCCCCAATCTCTTCCGCCTCCACACGCAACTTCTCACTACTATCCTTGACTGGACCTATTCCTACCCTAGTCATTCTTTTATTCCTAACATACCTATAGAAAGCCTTAGGGTTTTCCCTAATCCTACCGACTAAGGACCTTTCATGTCCCCTCCTTGCTGCTCTTAGCTCTCTCTTCAGGTCCTTCCTGGCTACCCTATAACTCTCAATCGCCCCAATTGAACCTTCACGTCTCATCTTGAGATAAGCCGCCCTCTTCCATTTAACAAGGGATTCCAATTCCTTATTAAACCACGGCTCCCTCGCACGACCCTTTCCTCCCTGCCTGACAGGTACATAATTATCAAGGACATTCAATAGTTGCTCCTTGAACAAGCTCCACATATCATTTACACTCTTGCCTTGGAGTCTACTTTTCCAAGCCACACATCCTAAGTCATGCCTCACCGCATCATAATTTCCCTGACCCCAGCTATAACTCTTGCCCTGTAGTACACACTTATCCCTCTCCATCACGAGAGTAAAAATCACCGAATTATGGTCACTATCCCCAAAGTGCTCACCTACCTCTAATTCTAACACCTGGCCTGGTTCGTTACCCAGAACCAAATCCAGTATGGCCTCACCTCTTGTTGGCCTGTCTACATATTGTGTCAGGAAACTCTCCTGCACACATTGAACAAACACTGTAAGACAGAATTTATAGCAAAAGTTTACAGTGTGATGTAACTGAAATTATACACTGAAAAATACTTTGATTGTTTGTTAAGTCTCTCATCTGTTAGAAACCACACAGACACACACACTCCTACACTCTCATATGCAGCCTCTCACAGACTTAGACTCCTTTACACACACACACCTACAACCCCCCACCCCACACGTTTGTGGGGTGAACTTGTACTTGCAGAGTTACATTGTACTTTGCTCAAAAACTGCATGAATCCATGTAAGACTCTTAACTCATTTTTTAGATTAGAATCAGTCTAAACAGAAGATCTGATGAGGAAAGGCTGAGAGACTTGAACCTGTTCTCACTGGCAAGGCGGCGGCGAAGAGGGGATTTGATACAGACATACAAGATGATCAGAGGATTAGATAGGGTAGACAATGAAAGTCTTTTTCCTAGGATGATGACGTCAGCGTGTACGAGGGGGCATAACTATAAATTGAGGGGTGATAGATTTAAGATAGATGTCAGAGGCAGGTTCTTTACGCAGAGAGTGGTAAGGGCGTGGAATGCCCTACCTGCTAATGTAGTCAACTCAGCCACATTAGGGAGATTTAAACAATCCTTAGATAAGCACATGGATGATTTTGGGATAGTGTAGGGGGATGAGCTGAGAATAGTTCACAGGTCGGCGCAGCATTGAGGGCCAAAGGGCCTATTCTACGCTGTATTGTTCTGTGTTCTATGTTCTAAACATTATGGCACAGACAACAGCACACAGGGGGCTAATACCTTCAACTCATTATCTAGGCTGACACCAATTGTTAAAGTAGGGTGGCTCAGTGGTTAGCACTGCTGCCTCATAGCACGAGGGTCCCAGGTTCGATTCCGGCCTCAGGTGACTGTGTGTGGAGTTTGCACATTCTCCCAGTGTCTGTGTGGGTTTCCTCTGGGTGCTCCGGTTTCCTCCCACAGTCCAAAGATGTGCAGGTCAGGCGAATTGGCCATGCTAAATTGCCCATAGTGTTAGGTGCATTGGTTGGAGTGAAATGGGTCTGGATCGGTTACTCTTCGGAAGGTCAATGTGGACTGGTTGGGCCGAAGGGCCTGTTTCCACACTGTAGGGAATCTAATCTTAAACTGAGAATATAACTTTTAAAAATAGTTTTGTGATTTACATATGAAAGTAGTGAAACTATCATGGTCGTTCTAACAGATGGGAGACTTAACAATTAAGGTATTTTTCAATGTATAATTTCAGTTACATCACACTGTAAACTTTTGCTATAAATTCTGTGTCTTACAATTGTGTACTCCACAACCACCTGATGAAGGAGCAGTGCTCCCAATTACACCTGTTGGACTATAACCTGGTGTTGTGATATTTAACTTTGTACACCCCAGTCCAACACCGGCATCTCCAAATCAGGTGTTAACATTGTGATCAGCTAATTTGCTGCAGTCTTACTTCTTTCTGCTTTTCTCGGTATTTTGCTGCCTGGGCATCCAGCTCCTGTTGCATCCGATTGCGAGCAGCATCCATTGCTTCCTGGCGCCTCATAATTAATGATGGTTCTAATTTCAAACAGAATAAAACCATTCCATAAGCAGCGCACTTGTCTTTGTTCAATGAAATAATTTATTTTTTAAAATTCTTCAAGATTTTTTTGGCAATGGAAATTTCATGACTGCTTTTGTAACCGTCAACCACTATTAGGAATAGGTAATTTCTGGCAACTTTAAATAGAAATCAAGAATAATTGAGAATGACGATGACTCAATTTAACTATCCAAGACAGACTGAAAACCTCTTGCCTTCACTCCAGATTAGATTGGTTAGTGAACACTGTGCTAAATGTGGAAGTCTATTTCATAACTGGTCACTGTGCCAACACAATAGAATTAAGGGCTAAAGGAAAACTCAAAATAAAAAATGGAATTAATTCATTGGGTCCTGGATATCTAGCTTTTGTCTCCATTTCTTTGTCACAGTTATTTACTGACACTGAATCAAGTTTGCTCTTCCCTTGTTTTATTTTACTGAGATACCTGATATGTTATCCTCATGCTCGACTGTGATATAAAGAACAAAAGAACAAAGAAAATTACAGCAATGTGTTCCAGGCACCCACCACCCTCTGCGTAAAGAACTTACCATGCATATTTCCCCTAATCCTTTCCCCTCTCACTCTGAACTCGTGACTCCTAGTAATTCAGTTCCACACTCTGGGAAAAAGCTTCTTGCTATCCACCCTGTCATGATTTTGTCAACCTCAATCAGGTGTCCCCCAACCTCTGTCTTTCTAATGAAAATAATCCTAATCTACTCAACCTCTCTTCATAGCTAGCACCCTCCATACCAGGCAACATCCTGGTGAACTTCCTCTGCACCCTCTCCAAAGCATCCACATCCTTTTGGTAATGTCGCAACCAGAACTGTATGCAGTGGTGACCAATGCAAAGCAGGTATTCAGTACACGTGTCATTAAGTACTTTGAACATCAGCAGTTTTCACATGTAATTTTATCTTTTGACTGCTCTGCCCACATATCAATGTTCCGTTTCACCCCTCCAAAACTCAGCATTACTGTATGAACTATATGAAAATAGATCATTGGCATCTAGAAGCTGGCCATGATCTTATTAAATGGTGGAGCAATCAGATTACTTCACATTTCCAGCTAGCCACAAATCTTTTACCCTCGTGAATCAAAAATGGTCCTACCCGTCTTTAAAAAAATATGCCATGACTGCTTCCATTACCTGTTGAGGAACAAGTTCCAAAGTCACTTACCCTTAAAGAAAAACTTCTCATCTTTTAAACAGGTGACCTCTGATTTTTAAATAGTGATCCCTACTTATACATTCTCCCATAAGAGGAAGCATCCTTTCCACAACCGCCCTGTCAAGACCACTCAGGATACTGCACGTTGCATTAAGTTGTCTCTTACTTTTCTAAACTCCAGTGAACACAAGTGCAGCTAACTTTTCTTCATAAGATAACCCCACCAATTGCAATATTAGCCTTGTAAAACCTTCTTTGAACTACCTTCAACTCAGGTTGTAAGTTTGCTCACTGAGGTGGTAAATGTGTTCTCAGACTTTTCAACACCATGCTAGGTAGCATCATCAGTGAACCTCCGATGAAGCGCTGGTGTTTTCTCCCGCTTGCTACGTGTCTTGGTCTGATGTGGTGGGTGATATCACTTCCGGTTCTTTTTCTGAGAGGTTGGTAAATGGGTCCAAACCGATATGTTTGTTAATAGAGTTCCGGTTTCAATGCCAGACCTCTACGAATTCTCATGAGTGTCTTTGTTTAGCCTGTCCCAAGATGGATGTATTATTGCAGTTGACCTGGTGTCTCTCTTCATCTGTGATAGTTGCTCATGTATCCTGGTGGTTAGTTTCCTGCCTGTTTGTTTAAAGTGACGTTTGTTGCAGTCCGTGCAGGGTATTTTGTATAGGACATTCCTTCTGCTGGTTGTTGGTACAGGGTTCTTTAAATTTGTCAGGAGCTGTGTCAGTGTGGTGGTAGGTTTGTGGGCTACCATGATGTCTTGGGGTTTGAGTAGTCTGGTCGTCATCTCCGAGATGTCTTTAAGGTATGGCAGAATGGCTAGAGTCTCTGGGCGTGTTGTGTCTTCTTGTTTAGATCTGTTGTGTAGGAATCAGCAGACTGCACTTATCAGGTAACTGTTGTTCCTGAATACATTGCATAGGTGCTTGCCCTTGGCTTCTCGTAGTTCCTGGGTGCTGCAGTGGGTTGTGGTTCGTTTAAATAATGTCCTGACACAGCTCAATTTGTGGGTGTTGGGATGATTGTTCCTGTAGTTGAGTATCTGGTCAGTGTGTGTGGCTTTCCTGTATGTGCTAGTCTGCAGCTTTCCATTGGCTTTTCATTCTACTGTGACATCTAGGAAGGGGAGTCTGTTATTGTTCTCTTCCTCTTTGGTGAACTTTATACCAGTAAGGATGATGTTTGTGTTTGTGGGTTTCTTCTAATTTGTTGCGTTTCACGGTGACAAAGGTGTCATCCACATAGCAGACCCAAAGCTTGGGCTGGATCATGGGAAGGGCTGTTCGTTCTAACCTCTGCATAACTGCTTCTGCTAAGAGTCCTGATATTGGTGATCCCATAGGCTGATCTTCATTAACAAACATATCGATTTGGACCCCACTTACCAATGTCTCAAAAATAAGAACCAGAACTGATATCACTCACCACAACAGACCAAGACACAATCGTAGCAAGCGGGATAGAACACCAATGCTTCATGGAGGCTCACTGATGATGCTACCTAGCATGGTGTCAAAACATCTGAGAACATATCTACCAGGTCAGTGAACAAACTCACAATGTGATCCACAACCTGAGCTACAAATCTTCTCCAAAATTGCATACTTTCAACTAATTTACATCCTTCCTGAAATAAAGAGACTGGTACCATGTGATTTCACCAATGTCCTATATAATTGAAGCATAACCTGTTTCCAGTTCCTCTCAAATAATTAGAACATTGTTAGCTTCACTCCTTACTTGCCATACCTACCTTTTGTGATTCATGCACTCAACAACCCTCTGAAATAGCCTAACAAATTATTCAGTTGTAACAACTGCTAAAAGGTCTCATCAAAGAAATCATACCAGATAGACCACATATCATTGACTGAGGCACCAGAAAAGATAAGAGCAGAAACAGCCCTGTTAACGCTGCAATCCTTCCAACTAACACCTTGTGTGCATGCACAATAATTGGAAGGCAACAGCACAGTCATAATCATAGAATCATATCTTACAGGCAACACCATCACCATCTTTGGATATGTCCTGTCCTGCAGCACTTGTGGCAGCACAGTAGTAAAATCAGGAGGGAATTGCCCTGGGAGTTCTCAACATTGATTCCGGATTCCAACAAGTCTCATGGTATCAGTTAAACAAGGAAACCTCTTGCTGAATATCACATACCGTTCTCCCTCAGCTGATGAATCAGTACTCCATGTTGAACATTTGGAGGAAGCATGGAGGGTGGCAAGGGCTCGGTATATACTCTGGGTTGGGGATTTCAGTATCCAACACCAAGAGTAGCTCAGCAGCAGCAGTACTAATTGATCTGGTCAGGTCCTAAAAGTTGCTAGACTGGGTCTGCTGTAGGTGCTGAAGGAACCACAAGAGAGAAACATAGTCGATCTCACATTCACCAATCTGCTTCCAGTAGATCTATCTGTCCATGAGTAAGAGTGACCTTTGCACAACCTTTGTAGAGACAAAGTCCCACCTTCATATTGAGAATACCCTCCATTGTGTTGTGTGGCACTATCACTGTTCTAAATGGGACAGACTTCAAACTGTTCAAACAACTCAGCAACTCATGGTGCAGTGGGCACAGACTCATATTCCAATACAATCTGCAAACTTACGGCCTGGCATTTCTTATACTCAATCATTTCCATCAAGCCTTGTTCAACTGAGAGAGCAGCAGGGCATGTTAGGAGCAGCACCAGGTATACTTAAAAACAAGGGGTCAACCTGGTGAAGTTATCAAACAACATAAGCAGCAAGTGATAAAGCAAAGCAATCCCACAACCAGCAGATCAGATCTAAGCTCTGCAGTCCTGTCACATTCAGTCATGAGTAGTGGTGGACAATTTAGCAACTCACAAGAGGAGGATGCTTTACAAACATCACCTTCAATTTTGGAACAGTCCAATACATCAGTGCATTAAGTAAAGGTGAAGCTTTTGCAGCAATTCTGAGCCAGAAGTACAAACTTAATGACCTATCTTGGCCTCCTCCAGTAGCTCCAGCATCACAGATGCAATCTTCAGTCAATTCAAGTCACTCCATGTGATCTCAAGAAACAGTTGGAGGTACTGCATACTGCAAATGCTGTGGGGTCCTGATAACCTTCCAGCAATAGTACTGAAGACTTGTGCTCCAGAACTTGTTGATACCTCAGCCAAGCTGTCCAGTACAGCTACAACAATGGCATCTACCCAACAATGTAAAAACTTACCGAGGTACGTTTTATACACATCGTGACACATTCAACCTAGCCAATTACCATCTCATCAATCTACTCTTGATCAACAGTGAAGTGATGGAAGCTGTCATCAACAGTAATATGAAACAGCATATGCTTAACGACAATCTGCTCAGTGATGCCTGGTTTGGGATCTGCCAAGGCCACTCAGCTCCTAACTTCATTACAGCCTTTGATCAACCGTGAACAGAAACACTGATTTCCTGAGGTAACGTGGGAGTAATTGTCCTTGACATCCAGGTTACATTTGACAGAGTGTGATATTAAGAAGCCCTCGCAAACTCTCTGCTGGTTGGAGTCATACCAGACACAAAGAAAGATGGTTGTGCTTGTTGGAATCAACCATCTCCACTCCAGAACATCTCTTCAGGAGCTCCTCAATAATCTAGAACCAACAATCTTCAGATGCTTCATCACTGCCCTCCATCACAAGATCAGATGTGGGTATGTTCACTGACAATTGCATAATGTTCGCCATCATTCATATCTCCTCAGATACCGAAGCAGTCCGTGTTCAAATGCAACAAGACCTGGCCAATATCCAGGCTTGAGCTGAAATGTGGCAAGTAACATTTGTGCCACACAAACACCAGGCAATGATCATTTCCAATAAGAGACAATCTAACCATCCCCTCTTGACATTCAAAGGCATTACAGTCACTGCACACAGAGGCGACATTGTGGCTCAAGTGCTTAGCACTGCTGCCTACAGCACCAAGGAAGCAGGTTCGATTCCACCCTCGGACGATTGTCTGTGTGGAGTTTGTGCATTCCCCTCATGTCTGTGAGAGTTTCCTCCATTCATAGAGTCATAGAGATGTACAGCATGGAAACAGACCCTTCGGTCCAAGTCGTCCATGCCGACCAGAAATCCTAACCCAATCTAGTCCCACCTGCCAGCACCCGGCCCACATCCCTCTAAACCCTTCCTGTTCATATACCCATCCAGATGCCTTTTAAATGCAGCAATCGTACCAGCCTCCATCACTTCCTCTGGCAGCTCATTCCACACATGTACCACAATCTCCTGGTCCCGACCACATATTGCAAAAGGTTTGAGAAGAAATTGCGTTGGCCCTGGCTTATATTTTTGCATCATTGTTAGCCATGGCTGAGGTCCCGGAAGACTGGAGGGTAGCGAATGTTGTGCCCTCATTCAACAAGAGCTGCAAAGAAAAATCTGGAAACAATAGACAAGTCTAACATCGCTGGTAGGTAAGTTATTTGAGAAGATTCTGCGGGATAAGATATACAAGCATTTGAAAGACAAGATTCGATTAGGAATAGTCAGCATGGTTTTGTGCATGGGAGATCATGCCTCAAAAATTTGTTAAACAGTTTTTTTGATGGTTAAGTGCATTAGTCGGGGTAAATAAAGGGTAGGAGAATGGGCCTGGATGGATTGTTCTTCGGAGGGTCGGTGTGGGCTTGTTGGGCCGAAGGGCCTGTTTTGACACTGTAGGGATTCTAAAACAAAATGCGACCAGGAAGGATGATGAGGCCAGGGTGGTAGACCTAGTCTACATGGATTTCAGTAAGGCCTTTACAGCGAACATAACAGTGCAGTACAATCCCTTCAGCCCTCAATGTTGAGCCAACCAGTGGAACCAATTTGAAGCGCATCTATCCTACACTATCCCATTTCATCCATATGTTTATCCAATGACCATTTAAGTGCCCCTAAAGTTGGCGAGTCTACTACTGTTGCAGGCAGTGCATTCCACACCCCTACTACTCCAAGTAAAGAAACAAACAAACGCTGACATCTGTCCTACATCAATCACCCCTCAGGTTATATCTATGTACCCTCATGCTAGCCATCATCATCCTCAGAAAAAGGCTCTCACTGTCCACCCTATCTACCCTCTGATTATCTTATATGTCTCAATTAAGTCTCCTCTCAACCTCCTTCTTTCTAATGAAAACAGCCTCAAGTCCCACAGCCTTTCCTCATAAGACCTCCTCTCTATACTAGACAACATCCTCGTAAATTTCCTCTGAACCTTTTCAAAAACTTGCACATCCTTCCTATAACACGGTGACCAGAACTGTACGCAAACTTCAAGTGCGGCCACACCACAGTTTTGTTCAGCTGCAACATGAACTGGTGGCTCCGAACTCAATTCCTCTACCAATAAAAGCTACACCATATGCCTTCTTAACAACCCTATCAACCTGGGTGGCAACTGTCAAGGATCTATGTACATGGACACGGAGATCTATCCGCTCATCCACACTACCAAGATTCTTACTATTAGCCCAGTACTCTTTATTTCTGTTGCTCCTTCCAAAGTGAATAATCTCACACTTTTCCACATTAAACTCCATTTTCCACCTCTCCATCCAGCTCTGCAGCTTATCTCTGTAACCTCAATATCCTTCAGCACTATCCACAACTCCACTGACCTTAGTGTCATCCACAAATTTACTAACCCATCCTTCTACACCCTCATCCAGGTCATTTATAAAAATGACAAACAGCAGTGGCCCCAAAACGATCCTTGCAGCACACCACTAGTGACTGAACTCCAGGATGAACATTTCCCATCAAACACCATCCTCTGTCTTCTTACAGCTAGCCAATTTCTGATCCAAACAGTTAAATCACCTGCAATCCCATGCCTCCGTATTTCCTGCATTAGCCTACAGTGGAGAACCTTATCAAATGCCTACTGAAATCCGCATACACCAGATCAACCATTTCACCCTCATCCACCTGTTTGGTCACCACCTCAAAAAACTCAATAAGGTTTGTGAAGCACAGCCTACCTTTCAGCCATGTTGACTCTCCCTAATCAATGTATTCCCCTCAAGATGATTATACATTCTCTTTCTTATAATCTTTTCCAACACTTTACCCATAACCCAATTAAGGCTCACTGGTCTATAATTTCCAGGGTTGTCACTACTCACCTTCATGAACAAGGGAACAGCATTTGCTATCCTTCAGTCATCTGGCACTAATCCTGTAGACAATGACGACATAAAGATCAAAGCCAAAGGTTCTGCAATCTCCTCCCTGGCTCCCCAGAGAATCCTTAGATAAATCCCATCCGGCCCAGGAGACTTGCTGTTTTCACACTCTCCAGAATTGCTAACACCTCGTCCTTGTTTACCTCAATCTTAACCAGTCTGTATCTCAGTATTCTCCTGACAACATTGTCTTTATCCAGTGTGAATACTGACACTCATTTAGCGCTTCCCCTACCTCCTCAGACTCCACGCACAACTTTCCACTACTATCCTTGATTTTCCCAAATCTTTCTCTGGTCATTCTTTTATTCCTGATATATCTATCAAAAGCTTTAGGGTTTTCCTTGAACCTATCTGCGAACAACTTCTCATGACCCCTCCTGGCTTTTCTTAGATCTCTCTTGAGGTCTTTCCTGGCTAACTTGGAACTCTCAAGCGCCCTGAGCCTTCACACGTCATCCTAACAGTTAAAAATCACACAACACCAGGTTATAGTCCAACAGGTTTAATTGGAAGCACACTAGCTTTTGGAGCGACGCTCCCTATCACCTGATGAAGGAGTGTCGCTCCAAAAGCTATTGTGCTTCCAATTAAACCTGTTGGACTATAACCTGGTGTTGTGTGATTTTTAACTTTGTACACCCCAGTCCAACACTGGCATCTCCGAATCATCCTAACACAAGCCTTCTTCTTCCTCTTGACAAGCGATTCAACTTCTTTAGTAAACCACAGCTCACTTGCTCGACTACTTCCTCCCTGCCTGACAGGTACATACTTATCAAGGGCATGCAGTAACTGTTCCTTGAGTAAGCTCCATAATTCAATTATATCCATCCTCAGCAGCTTCCTTCTCCATCCTATGCATCATCAAGATTGAGGAGAAAGTGAGGTCTGCAGATGCTGGAGATCAAAGTTGAAACTTTATTGCTGGAACAGCACAGCAGGTCAGGCAGCATCCAGGGAACAGGAGATTCGACGTTTCGGGCACAGGCCCTTCCTCAGGAATGAGCAGAGAGTGTTCAGCAGGAGAAGATAAAAGGTAGGGAGGAGGGACTTGGAGGAGGGGCGTTGGAAATGTGATAGGTGGAAAGAGGTCAAGGTGAGGGTGATAGGTCGGAGTAGGATGGAGGCGGAGAGGTCAAGAAGAAGACTGCAGGTCAGGAAGGCGGTGCCGGGCTGGAGGGATCCGGCTGAGACAAGGTGGGGGGAGGGGGGATGAAGAAACTGGTGAAGTCCAAGTTCATCCCCTGCGGTTGGAGGGTTCCCAGTCGGAAGATAAGACGCTCCTCCTCCGACCGTCGGGTTGTTGTGGTTTGGCGGTGGATGAGTCCAATGACCTGCATATCCTCGGTGGAGTGGGAGGGGGAGTTGAAATGCTGTGCTACAGGTTGGTTGGGTTGGTTCGTCCGGGTGGCCCAGAGGTGCTCTCTGAATCGCTCCGCAAGTAGGCGGCCTGTCTCCCCAATATAGAGGAGGCCACACCGGCTGCAGCGGATGCAGTAGATGATGTGGGTGGAGGTGCAGGTGAATCTGTGGCGGATATGGAAGTTTCCTTTGGGGCCTTGGAGAGAAGTGAGGGGGGAGGTGTGGGCGCAAGTGTTGCACCTCCTGCGGTTGCAAGGGAAGGTGCCGGGAGTGGAGGTTGGGTCGGTGGGGGGTGTGGATCTGACAAGGGAGTCGCGGAGGGAGTGGTCTCTACGGAAAGCTGATAGGGGAGGGGAGGGAAATATATCCTTGGTGCTGGGGTCTGTTTGGAGGTGGCGGAAGTGACGGCGGATGATGCGCTGTACATGGAGATTGGTGGGGTGGTAGGTGAGGACCAGTGGGGTTCTGTCCTGGTGGCGGTTGGAGGGGCGGGGCTCAAGGGCGGAGGAGCGGGAAGTGGAGGAGATTGCCTCAAGATTGCCTAATCGTATCATAACTGCCTTTCCCCAGCTATAACTCTTGCCCTGCGTGACATACCTATCTCTTTCCATCACTAAAGTAAACATAACAGATTGTGGTCACTATCACCAAGTGCTGACCTACCTCCAAATCTAACACCTGGCCTGGTTCATTACCCAGTACCAAGTCCAATGTGGGCTCACCCCTTGTTGGCTTGTCTACATACTGTGCCAGGAAGTCATCCTGCACATATTGGACAAAAACTGAAATACTCAATCTAAAATACTCAAACTACAGTATTTGTAGTCAATGTTAGGAAAGTTAAAGTCCCCCATAATAACTACCCTGTTACTCTCGCTCCTATCCAGAGTCATCTTTGCTATCCTTTACTCTACATATCTGGAAATATTCAGAGGCCCATAGAAAAGTCCCAACAGGGTGACCTCTCCTTTCCTGTTTCTAATCTCAGCCCATACTACCTCAGTAGACGAGTCTTCTAATATCCTTTCTGCCACTGTAATACTGTCCTTGATAACAATGCCACGCTCCCCTTTTTTACCACCTTCCCTGTTCTTACTGAAACATCTAAATTCTAGAACCTGCAACAACCATTCCTGTCCTGCTCTACCCACATTTCCAAAATGGCCACAACATCGAAGTCCCAGGTACCAACCTACGCTGCAAGTTCACCCACCTCATTCTGGATGCTCCTGGCCTTGAAGTAGACACACTTCAAACCACCTTCCTGCTTGCCAGTGAACTCTTGCGACCTTGAAACCACATTTCTGACCTCACTACTCTCAACCTTTTGGACACTGGAACTACAATTTAGGTTCCCATCCCCTTGCTGAATTAGTTTAATCCCTCCCGAAGAGCATTAGCATACAATCCCCCCAGGATATTGGTACTCCTCTGCTTCAGGTGAAGGCCACCCTGTTTGTAGAGGTCCCATCTACTCCAGAATGAGCCCCAATTATCCAGGTATCCGAAACCCTCCCTCCTGCACCATTCCTGTAGGCACGTGTTCAACTCCTCTCTCTCCTTATTCCTCACCTCGCTAGCACATGGCACGGGCAACAAACCAGAGATAACAACCCAGTTTGTTCCAGCTCCAGGCTTCCACCCTAGCTCCCTGAATTTCTGTCTTAAATCCCCATCCCTTTTCCTCCCTATGTCATTAGTGCTGATGTGGACCACAACTTGGGTCTGCTCCTCATCCCCCTCAAGGATCCTGAAAACACGATCAGAGACATCTCTAACCCTGGCACCTGGGAGGCAACACACCAACTGAGAGTCTCTCTCTCTTGTTCCCACAGAACCTTCTGTCCCCCTAACTATGGAGGCCCCAATGACTAATGCTGTGCTCATCTCCCCCCTTCCCTTCTGAGCAACAAGGACAGACTCTGTGCCAGAGATCTGTAGCCCATGGCTTACCCCTGGTAATTCGTCCCCCCCAACAGTATCTAAAACAGTATACTTGTTATTTGAGGGGAATGGCTACAGGGGTTCACTGCACTGCCTGCCAGTTCCCTTTCCATCCCCTGACAGTCAACCCACCTTTCTCTTGCACCTGAGGTGTGACTACCTCCCTGTAACTCCTCTCAATAACCCTCTCCGCCTCCCGAATGATCCGAAGTTCATATAGCTCCACCTCCCGTTCCCTAACGTGGTTTTTTGAGCTGGAAGTGGGTGCACCTCCCACAGCTGAAGTCAGCAGGGACACTAGTGGTGACCCTTACCTCCCACATTCTGCAGGAGGAACATTCAACTGGCCTAACCACTATTCCCACTATTCTAAAATCCCAAAGAGACTGTAGAAAAATAAAGAATTTTTAAAAATGAGTTCCCTTACCAATCCGGCGAACAGAACATTTTTTTTGGTTAGAGGAGGAGGATGTGTGAGAGACACTATCTTAGTAGTGTTTTAGGTAATGCAACTACCCAAATATATTACTTCACTTACTCAGCAGTTCCATGTCTGCTCCTGCTCAGCGTGCACTCAGCCTTTTCACAAGGTAAGTTTTTGAGCTGCAAGGTAAGCTGCTCTGGAAGATTGGATACACAATTGACTTGGTGGTAGGAAGCAGAGGGTAATAGGGAAAGGTTGCTTGTTGGACTGGAAGCCTGTGACTAGTGGACTGCCTCAGGGCCCATTGCTGTTTGTTATCTGTATCAATGATTAGGATAAGCATGTACAAAGCATGATTAGTAAGTCTGCAGATGACACTAAAATAGGTGATATCATGGACAGTGAGAAAGTTATTGGAAATTGCAGCAAGACCTTGATCAGCTGGGAAAGTGGGCTGAGAAATGGCAAATGGAGTTTAATAAAGATAAGTGTGAGGTCTTGCATTGTGGAAAGTCAAATCAAGGTAGGAGGTTCATGGTGAATGGTAGGGCCTTAAGGAGTGTAGTGGAACAGAGGGACCTTGGAGTTCAGGTGCACTCTGGGAAAGCAGAGTCACAGATAGACAGGGGAGTGAAGATAGCTTTTGGCACACTGGCCTGCACCAGTCAGGAGACTGATTATAGAAGTTGGGAAGTTATTTTGCAGTTGTACAGGACATCTGCCTCAGTGCCAGGGACCTGGGTTCAATTCCAGCCTCAGGCAACTGTCTGTGTGAAGTGTGCATATTCTCCCAGTGTCTGCATGGGTTTTTCACATGTGCTTTAGTTTCCTCCCACAATCCAGGTTAGGTGAAATGGCCATGCTAAATTGCTCATATTATGTAGAGGGATTTGTAGGTTAGGTGCATTGGTCAGAGGTAAATGTTGAGTAATAGGTTAGGGGAATGGGTCTGGGTCGGTTAGACTGTTGGGCCAAATGGCCTGTGTCCACACTGTAGGGATTCTATGAGAATACAAGCCCAGTTTGCCCAATAAGGGTATAACAGCAAACAAAAGGAGACAGAGCAAGGTCTGATGGTATTAGACGTTCTATGGACAATCCCGAAGATGAAGGTATGCGGTGGGAAGCTCATTACACACAAAGCTAAAGATTTTGTCATCATTCACAGGATAAATATCACTGGCTCAGTAAGCATTTGTTGTGCATCCCTAATTGTGATTCAGCCACATATAGGTCATAGTCATTTCCAATACAGGAGGAGCCGTTTCCAAATATTACGTACATTATTGAACACAAACCATCTCCCTACAAAGGAACCCAGTCAGTGCTACTCCCATTCAGTCCCCATGATCCTGAAAGTTTATTTCCTACAACTTGATTGAGTTTTTTGAACAAATGATAAAGATTGATGGCAATGGACATTGTCTGTATTAATTTCAAAGTGTTGTAGACTGTTTAGCAAGGTTAGATCACATGGAATGCAGGGAAAGCTAGCCATTTCAATACAAAATTGGCTTGAAGATAGGAGACAAAGGGTGGTAGTGGAGGGTTGTTTTTCAGACTAGAGGCCTGTAACCAGCAGTGCGTCGCAAGGATGTATGCTGGATCCACTGCATTGTCATTTATTTAAATGATTTGGATGTGAATACAGGAGGAATGGTTTGTAAGTTTGCAGGTGACACCAAAATTGATGATGCAGTGGACAGTGAAGAAGCTTTAGATTAGATTAGATTACTTACAGATTAGATTACTTACAGTGTGGAAACAGGCCCTTCGGCCCAACAAGTCCACACCGCCCTGCCGAAGTACAACCCACCCATACCCCTACATTTACCCCTTACCTAACACTACGGGCAATTTAGCATGGCCAATTTACCTGACCTGCACATCTTTGGACTGTGGGAGGAAACCGGAGCACCCAGAGGAAACCCACGCAGACAAGGGGAGAACGTGCAAACTCCACACAGTCAGTCGCCTGAGGCGGGAATTGAACCCGGGTCTCTGGCGCTGTGAGGCAGCAGTGCTAACCACTGTGCCACCGTGCCGCTTATCGTAAAGTACAACAGGACCTTGAGTAGATGGGCCAAGGAGTGGCAGGTGAGACTTCATTTAGTTAAATGTGAATTGTTGCATTTTGGAAAGGTATATCAGGGCAGGACTTATGCATTTCATGTTGGATCCTGTGGAATGTTGTCGAACAAAGAGATCTTGGAGTGCAACGTCACAGTTCCTTGAAGGTGGAGTCACAGATAGACAAGGTAATTAAGGCAGCATTTGATAAACTTGCCTTTATTGGTAAGTGCATTGACTATAAAGTTGGGGTGTCATATTGCGGCTGTACAAGACATTGGTTTGGCAACTTTTCGAATACTGCATTCAATTCTGGTCTCCCTGCTCCAGTAAAGATTTGTTAAATTTGAAAGGATGCAGAAAATATTTAAATATGTTGCTAGGATTGGAGGGTTTGAGTTACAAGGAGAGGCTGAATAGGCTGAGGCTATTTTCCCTGGAGCGTCGGCAGCCAAGGGGTGACACTATAAAGGTTTATAAAATCATGGAGGGGGATGGATAGGATAAATAGACAAAGTCTTTCTCAGGGCTAGGGAGTCCAAAACTAGATGGCATAGGTTTAAGGTGAGAGGGCAGAGATAATAAAAGGAACCAAAGTGGCAACCTTTTCATAGAGGGCGATTCGTGTTTGGAATGAACTGCCAGATGAAGTGATGGAGGCTGGTATAACTCCAACAATTAAAAACATCTCATTGAGATGGCAGGGTTCAGAGGGAAATGGACCGAATGCTGGCAAACCCTGAACTGAAGGGTTTGTTCACCTTGCAATTTCATTTTGAAATCATTGATAATTTCTGTAGTATTCCAGGCCATTATCAGTTGCTGCCTCACAAGTTTTTCCTCAATTTCACCTGCAACGTTTGCCCAAAAACTTATACGATTTCTCTCTGGTTACTGCACCATTTGAAAGGAAGATTTTATTCCTTGCCTGCCTTATTTTAAACCTCTCCAATCTTGTTTATCCCAACCATCTCCCCAAGATCTGCTTTCCTCCATGCATAAATACTTCTCCAATCTAAACTTGTAATTGAACCTTTGCATCTCTCAAACCATTGTGATAAATCTCCTCTGCGCCCTTTCAAGACCCTTTGTCTTTCCAACGTGTGGTGACCAGAACAGTATATAATACTCTCAAATGGGGCCTAACCAGAGCTTTTTAAAAGATTCTGCACACCATCCCAGCTTTCCCATTCAATAGCTGTAATTTATAAATCCCAAAGATCATATAATGCTTTGCTAATCATCCTCTCAATCTGTCCTGTCACTTTCAAAGCTTGATGTCCCTCTGTCCCTGCACATTTTAGAGCTGCACCATTAACCTATATTACCAGTCAACATCCCTTCTGTCAATTTGCGGAAGCTCACATTTTTCTGTATCAAATCCCATCACCATTTGTCATTTCTTCTAACCCATCTTTGCCCAGGGAAAACAGGGAATTTGCATCATCCCGACTGTTTGACATCATTAGCAAATACTAAAATT
Source organism: Chiloscyllium plagiosum (assembly GCF_037043375.1). Lineage (NCBI taxonomy): Eukaryota > Metazoa > Chordata > Chondrichthyes > Orectolobiformes > Hemiscylliidae > Chiloscyllium > Chiloscyllium plagiosum. Next base: position 42,123,532 of record NW_028270177.1, read on the forward strand.
TTACTCTCTACAAAAGTGGCCCTAGTACTAATCATTACAGAACATCATTATTCACCACGCTCCAGTCTGAAACTGACAATTGAATTGATACTTTCTGTCCTTAAGCTATTTTTAAAATCCAAATATACACCAATCCTTCTATTCAATGAACTTCAGTTTTGCTTGTTGCCTTTTTTCCTGATTAATGATTTAAAAGCCTTCCAATACAGATGTTAGATGAACTGATGCATAGTTGCTAGGACTGTCCGCACATCTGAATAGTCTCCAATTCTTAGGCACTTCCCCTGTCTACATGTATGTTTAGAAGATTATAATAACTTTTTCACTACCTCCGGCCTCACTTCCTTCAGTAATCTGAGATGCAAACCATCCAGAATTGGTGGCTTGTTTCCCCTTAATTTGGCCAGTCTTTCTGGTACCTCTGCCCTTGTACTTTTCATTGTATATTCCCTCCTCCATCACCACTTCCACAGATATTTGTCAGACTCCTCTTCCTTCATAAATACCGAGACACGTCCGTGAATTGTTCTAGCTTTCCCTTCACCTTTAACTTAGAATACCCTTTATTGTACTCTGTACTTCAGTACGTGACAATGTCGCCTCTTATGACACCATCTTAGGTACACTTACCAAGGTACAAATCTTGGAAACAAAGAGGAATAAAGAGAAAACTATGAGCCTTGACAATATTCTGGCAATGGTTAGGGTTAGTCTCTTCTGCAGAACTTGCCGTGCCCTCCAGCCGAGCTGTTCTAAAAGTTCACTGTTTTGCCCAGCATAGTCACTGCCTTCTGACTTTCCCAGCTCTCCAAGATAAATCCTCAGAACCCACTCCAAATCTTAACGGCCCACTAATTCTTATAATTTCTTCCTGAATTCTAATAGCACAGAGCCATCCAACTGTTCACAACTCCTCACTAAGTCTTTCCCCTTGTTTTTTGCTTGTAACCATTAAATTTCTCAATCTCAAGTACCTGCCCATTTCCCCTTAATGGGAACCACTTACATCATCTTTTAAACAGAAAACAAAGAACATGCTCTGCCATTCAACCCATTGGCTTATCTTCGATCTCAATACCATATTCCTGCTATCCTTCCTATAATCTTGATGTCTTTAAAATCTAAAAGCTCTTCCTTTAACACATTCAGTGACTTGGCATCCACAGCCTTTGTGGTAGAGAATTCCACAGATACACGATCATTTGAGAAGAAATTTCTACTCACTTCAGTCCTAAATGGCCTACTCTCCATACTGTGGTTGTGAGAACGGTTTCAGGCAGAATGTTCCAGATCCTTAATGGATCTACTGGGTTAAAATATTTCTTTGTATTTCCCCTTTTGATTATTGTTCACCTAATCCATGAAGGGCTCAGAAGGACCCTTTGAGTATTAATACCAGCACAGCTGAAAGCATACTAATTGAAAAGCTTGCACACAGTATTTCAGGGCCAAATCAATAAAAGTGAAGAATTGTGATTCCCTTGTGAAGTCTGATGAAATCTGATGACATATTACATTCATGTCAAGAAGGAACGGCTGAAAAGTTCTTGGGATCTATCTTGATCGTATTTACTTTGTCATGCATTGCAAGATATTCAATCACAGGCATATTTACTACAGTGTTAATTCTGGGTGTTAGAAATGAGTTTCACATGTACTACTGTTCTGATGTTGAACAGTGTATTTTGTTGTTCTTTGTTCAAAGCTATAGAGTCTTTGGCAATATTCTCTTAATAACTCTGGATCTCACACTTTGTCGACATTTTAAAGAAATTACTAGTTCCGAACCAGATTAGAACATAGAACATAGAAAAGTACAGCACAGAACAGGCCCTTGGCCCATGATGTTGTGCCAAGATTTAATCCTAATGTCAAATATAGTAACTTAATCTACGCACCCCTCAACTCATTGCTATCCATGTGCATGTCCAGCAGTCGCTTAAACGTCCCTAATAACTCTGCTTCCACCACCACAGCTGGCAATGCATTCCAAGCATTCACAACTCTCTGCATAAAGAACCTGCCTCTGACGTCTCTTTTCTACCTTTCTCCTAATATCTTCAAACTAAGACTTCGCGTACCAGTCAATGCTGCCCTGGAGAAAAGTCTCTGGCTATTGAGTCTATCTATTCCTCTCATTATCTTGTATACCTCCAAGATAATGAGAGGTCTCCTCTCTTCCTCCTCCTCTCCAGAGAGAAAAATCTGAGCTTATTCAACCTTTCTTCATAAGGCAAGCCCTCCAGTCCAGGCAGCATTCTGGTAAACCTTCTTTGCACCCTCTCCAAAGCCTCTGTATCTTTCCTATAGTAGGGCGACCAGAACTGGACACAATATTCCAAGTGTGGTCTCACCAGGGACTTGTAGAGCTGCAGCAAAACCTCGCGGTTCTTAAACTCGATCCCCCTATTAATGAAAGCCAAAACACGATATGCTTTCTTAAAAATCCTATCCACTTGGGTGGCAACTTTGAGGGATCTATGTACTCGTACCCCAGATTCCTCTGTTCCTCCACACTGCCAAGTATCCTGTCTCTAATCCTGTATTCAGCATTCGAATTCGACCTTCCAAAATGCATCACTTCGCATTTATCCAGATTGAACTCCATCTGCCATTTCTCAGCCCAGCTCTGCATCCTATCTGCAGGCTCTGCAGCAGCCCTCTGTACTATCGACAACACCTCCAACTTTTGTGTCATTTGCAAATTTACTAACCCACCCCTCAACCTCCACATCCTAGTCATTTATAAAAACTACAAAGAGCAGAGGCCCAAGAACAGAGCGCCGCGGGACCCCACTCAACACTGACCTCCAGGCAAAATACTTCACATCTTCAACCACTCTCTGCCTTCTGTCAGCCAGCCAATTCTGAATCCAGATAGCCAAATCTCCTTGTATCCCATACTTCCTGACTTTATGAATGGGCCTATCATGGGAAACCCTATCAAATGCCTTGCTGAAGTCCATCCACTGCTCTACCATCGTCAACCAGTCTTGACACCTCCTCAAAGAACTCAATAAGATTTGTGAGGCATGACCAGCCCCTCACAAAGCCATGTTGACTGCCTTTAATCACACTATGCTTTGCCAAATAGTCATAAATCCTATCCCTCAGAATTCTTTCCACAACTTTGCTGACCACAGACGTAAGACTGACTGGTCTGTAATTGCCAGGGATTTCCCTATTCCCCTTCTTGAAAAGAGGAACAACATTCACCTCCTTCCAATCCTCTGGCATGACTCCTGTGAAGAGTGAGGAGGCAAATATTCTCGTCAGTGACTTAGCAACCTCCTTTCTCCCTTCCTGGAGCAGCCTAGGATAAATCTGATCTGGCTCGAGAGACTAATCAATTTTAATGTTTCCCAGCTCCTCTAAGTTTCATTTACAACAAGTTTCCCTTCCTTAGTGAAAACTCAAGCAAAAAACTCATTTAGGGCTTCCCCTATCTGCTCAGACTCCACGCACAAGTTCCCTATGCTATCCCTGTTTGGCCCTACCTTCTCCCTGATCATTCTCTTATTCCTCATGTATGAGTAAAATGCCTTTGGGTTCTCCCTAATCCTTCTTGCCAAGCCTTTCTCGTGCTCCCTCCTGGCTCTCCTCATTCCATTCCTGAGCTCCATTCTAGCAAGTCTGTAATCCGCTAAAGCTGTGCTAGATCCTTGCTTCCTCCACCTTACGTAAGCTGCCGCCTTCCTTTTAATGAGAAGTTCCTCTGTACTCGTCATCCAAGGTTCCTTAATCTTACTCCTTCTTACCTGTCTCAGAGGAACAAATTTGTGCATCACTCACAACAACTGCTCCTTAAATAGTCTCCACAGGGCACAACAGACATTTCTGTGGAACAACTGCTCCCATTCTGTACTTCCCAACTCCTGTCTGATAGTGTCATAATTTCCTTTTCCCCAATTAAATATCTTCCCTCAGCAACTGCTGGGGCTTATGCCCGAAACGTCGATTCTCTTGTTCCCTGGATGCTGCCTGACCTGCTGCGTTGTTCCAGCAACACATTTTCAGCTCCTTTCACTCTCCAAGGCTATGCTAAATATGAAGCAGTTGTGATCACTTTCACCAAAGTGCTCTCTCACCGAGAGATCTGACACCTGTCCTAGCTCGTTGCAGAGCACCAAATCCAAAATGGCCTCTCCCCTCGTCGGTCTGTCTACATATTGAGGAGAAAGTGAGGACTGCAGATGCTGGAGATCAGAGCTGAAAATGTGTTGCTGGAAAAGCGCAGCAGGTCAGGCAGCATCCAAGGAACAGGAGAATCGACGTTTCGGGCATAAGAAGAAGAAGCCCTGAAGAAGGGCTTATGCCCGAAACGTCGATTCTCCTGTTCCTTGGATGCTGCCTGACCTGCTGCGCTTTTCCAGCAACACATTTTCAGCTCTGTCTACATATTGAGAAAGGAAACCCTCCTGAACACACCTGACAAAAACGGCTCCATCCAAACCATCTGCACTTAGGAGGTTCCAGTCGATATTGGGAAAGTTGAAATCACCCATAACAACCACCCTGCTACATTTCATTCTTCTAGAATCTGCTCGCCTAGGAGATCCTCAATCTCTCTACTGATATTAGGGGGTTTGTAGAAAACCCCAATGCGGTAGCTGTTCCCTTGCTGTTACTAACTTCCACCCATACTGACTCAGTCGACAAACCTTTGTTTCTGTAACTGTGATGCACTCTCTAATTAGCAATGCTACACCCCCTGCTCTTTTTCCACCCTGCCTATTCTTGTAACATAAATTTGGCAGTCTGGTCCGGGATTGTAACAAGTTGTAAATAGGCTCTCTTAGCAATGTTCAGAGGCTCAGCTAAGGGTAATCCAGTTTGCTTCAGCTTGGATTTCATTGAGGTCCTTTGTTCAGGCCCATCCCACTGGAAGTAACTGTTCTTCTCTAACTACATTATCAAATCCTTTAATTATATTAAACAGCAATCAATCAACTCAATCTTCTATATTCAAGATGTGGAGGTGCCGGTGCTGGACTGGGTTGGACAAAGTTAAAAATCACACAACAGCAAGTTATAATCCAACAGGTTTATTTGGAAATACTAGCTTTCAGAGCGCTGCTCTTTCATCAGGTAACTACTGGGGCAGGATCATAAGACAGAGAAGCTATAGCGAAAGATCACAGTGTCATGCAAATGATACAATATATTGAATAGTTACCTGATAAAGGAGCAGCGCTCCGAAAGCTAGTAGTTCCAAAATAAACCTGTCGGACTATAACCTGGCGTTGTGCGATTTTTAACTTCTATATTCAAGGAAGCACAAACCTAGCTGAGGTCCACATAATTTAGCCTTGATTATTGTTCTGCACTGCACCCCTTCCAAAGCCATTACATCCTTCCCGAAATTTCGGCTCACTGCTGCCTCACAGAGCCAGGAACCTGGATTTGTTTCCAGGTTTGGGTGACTGTCTGGATTTTGTACATTGTCCTTGTATCCATGTGGGTTTCTGCTGGGTGCTCCGGTTTCCTCCCACAGTCCAAAGATATGTAGACTACGTGGAGTAGCTATGCTAAATATTGGATTACAGGAATAGAATGGGGTCTGGTTCTGTGTAGGACGCTCTTTGGATGGTCCGTACAGACATAATAGGCCAAATTACCTCTTTCCACACCGTAAGTGTTCTATGATTCTATGAAATATGGGGCCCAGAACTGGATTCAGTTTCTCCAGATGGGATTAAGCCATGGCATGATTTCCAGCCACTTGTATTGCAACCACATTACAATAAAGGCTGTCTGCTAGCTCCTCAACATTGAGAAAACAGTTGTATCTGATTTTCATGGGTGCACTTCCCATAGAGTGTACCATTGTTTGGTCCAGTCTGATTGATTGGAGAAATCAGGAAAAAAATTACAAAATAATCCATTATCACCAATGACTTTCAGGATTCTCTCTTTTTAAAATTCTAGCTATTCTTTTATGTATTTAAAACCTTCAAAGTCAAGAGTCTGTTATTGCTCTGCATTCAAGGCAGAATGGCAAGTTTACAACACGCTCAGAAAGACAAGATGACAGCATATTTCACACAAAATGCAAATAAGACAAAGTCTGTACCAAGCTGAGCTTCGGAAGTCTGCGTCCGTTTGTGGCTTCTTGACTGCAACACACCGTTAATCCTCTGCAACATGTAGTAGACAGCAATGCAGCTGAAGAGGATGTACCAACCATATTCAGACAGAATGTTTAGCACCTGCATCACTGAAAGGAAAATGGAATCAACTGTTGACACTATTTTTCCAGCATGATAAAACAAGTGCAAATAACTGAGCTTAGATTTGCTCATGGAGAAAGTGAGGGCTGCAGATGCTGGAGATCAGAGCTGAAAATGTGTTGCTGGAAAAGCGCAGCAGGTCAGGCAGCATTCAAGGAGCAGGAGAGGAAGAGAGCTTCTTCAAGGAAGGCATCCTTGTAAGAGGATTCGCAGTAGGTTAAAATCTTCCTGAAGAAGGGCTTATGCCTGAAACGTCGATTCTCCTGTTCCTTGGATGCTGCCTGACCTGCTGCGCTTTTCCAGCAACACATTTTCAGATTTGCTCATTACAGGCTTCATGCTGCTATTAGTTTGTTAAAACCTGGTCCTCTGCTGTGTCCCTGGAGCAAGCACAGCTGCCAAGTCCCCTGCTCTTGATCCCTTTGAGTGACTCCTGCTAGATTTGGGACAACAATCTGCTTATTATCCAATAGTTTTGTGACGTATCTATAGATTTGTGTGTAAGTATCTTTGAAACTGATCGGAATTCTTGGGAATGTAACTGTCAAACATATGGCAACTTGGGCCTTTATCAGCAGAGTTATTGAGTAGAAAGACTGGGGGGATTATACTGAACTTTAATCATACTCTGATTGGGCCACATGTAGAGCTAATGGAACAAGGTTTAAATAGCAAGGTTTTGGGCATGAAATATAAATATAAGTGGTAATGACCGAGAACTTGCTCCCCATCAGCACAAGAGACAGGAATGATCAATGATTTTAAAAGGGAATCGAATGGACTTTTGAAGGAAACGCATATAGGGCTACGAGAATCAAATGGGGGAATGGACTGCTCTACAGAAACCAGCATGGATTCAATGGCTTCTTTCTGTGCCATAATACCTCCATGAGTTATAAATGATTAATGTACATTTGGCTTGATGTATTTGGTTTATCATTGCCACAGGTACAGAGATAGAAAAATATATTATTTTACATGTTAACCAAACAAATCATACATTACACCAGGTACAACAGTGATAGAACAAAATGCAGAATATACTGCTACAATTGAAAAGAATCAACTCTAATATGTAAGAGCTCCTTTCATAAACCTGATAGCAGGGAGGAAGCTGTTCTTAAATCCATTGGCACATATTTTCAAATATTTGTATATTCTGCCTGGTGGAAGACAGTATAACTGGGATAGGAGGTTTTCATGACAGACTGGACTGTGTTCATCCTCTCTGTAATTTCCTGTGGTGTTGGGCAGGGCAGTTGCTATACCAAGCAGTGAAGGTTTCTATGGTGCAGTTATAAAAATTGGCCAGAGTCATTATGAACATGCTGAATTCTGAGGACGTATAGGCACTGGCGTGCTTTTGTGATGGTAGTGTCAGCGTGGATGGACCAGGACAGATCATTGGCGATATTTATCCTTATACAATATATGCGCACATGATACTGACATCTTTAAATATATGCATACAGATATGAACCAAGAGTACACATTAAGCTACAATGCACCTGACTATCACTAAATCAGGGTGTCATAGCTGACAGTGGCAAATCAGCATGCAAACCTTGCTTGTTCCTGCCACGTTCGCTGCACTTCCTGCAACTCTGTACTTCCTGTCACCTACTTCACATCCTTACACCAACCACCCACCCTTTCCCCGATTCCCTGTCTCCCCCCAATTCACTCAGTTCCTTTAACATTCCACATTATTATCCCCATCCGTCCACCTCCCCCCACAATTCTCCTCTGTTCACATCCATCATTATCCCTGTCCCTCCATCACCCCCTCATTTACCATCTTCACATTCTTCCTGCTAACCTCCCCCACACTCACCCTCTTCCCTCCACCTCCCTCCTCATCCGCTATTCCCCCTAATTTACCCTCTTCTCTCTACCTCCCACTGCAACACCCTCTTCTCTCATTTGCCGTTCACCACTGACCTCATTTCCCTACTCCCTCCCTCCCTCACTCACCCCTAATTCCCCACTCATCCGCTTCCCATCGCCCTCCTCCCATCCCCATCCCCATCTCCATCGCCCTCCTCCCATCTCCATCTCCCTCCTCCCATCGCCCTCCTCCCATCTCCCTATCTCCCTCTCCCTCTCCCTCTCCCTCTCCCTCTCCCTCTCCCCGGTCTGCCCTTGTTCTCTCCTCCCCGCTCCCCCTCTCGTTCACGTTTTGTCCTCCGGTCTCCATTAAGTCCACCCCCACAGCTCTAACCGCTTTCCTCACTCACAACCTGTCGCCGCCTTTAGTTCCTCCATTGCTCCACTTCCGGCGCCGGGCAACAGACTTCCGCTCTTCACCGCCAATCAGACACAGCGCTGATGTGGCCCATGGGTGTTCCAGGCCTTAAAGTGGCAACATACCCAGAGGCTGTGGGGTCCACCAGCTTCCTTCTCCACTCCGAAAAATACTAACAATACGTACGGCAATACTTGGATGTGCGCATGTGCATTCAGACATGTTATAACTCACTGAGGAATTAGGGAACGGTATTTTCAAAAACGCTGCCCTCTGTTCGCAATAGCGTGATTCCAGCAGGGAATGTGCATGTGTGATCATTCTGTACATGTGTGATCATTCTGTGCATGTGTGATCATTCTGTGCATGTGTGATCATTCTGTACATGTGTGATCATTCTGTGCATGTGTGATCATTCTGTGCATGTGTGATCATTCTGTACATGTGTGATCATTCTGTGCATGTGTGATCATTCTGTACATGTGTGATCATTCTGTACATGTGTGATCATTCTGTACATGTGCCAATCTCCATGGTGTTCTGCACATGCACAATGTCAGTGTGGATCTGAGCACACGCCGATGTCAGATTCCAACACCGCAGCTTTCTTGCATTTTAAAATTTAATTGTGTTTCGTTAATAAATATGATTTCAACCTTCATTTAAGTTGTGTTAGACTTTTGGGTGACCTTTGAGCGATCGTGAGTGATATTTTTACTGGTATGCCCCTAACCCCACTTTTCCCTGAGGCCTCATTATTTATGTTAAGCCAGGTTTCACTGGAACGCAACTATGGCATTACAGGAAACTACTGTAGAGGGAGGTCAGACCCAAGCCCTATGATAACACTGGGACACATCACAGGAGCAGGAAAATTGGAAAAGGAAAAAGGTAGCAAAGAGCACAATGGGTGAATGGGGAGTGGGGATGGAGGTGATAGGTCAGAGAAGAAGATAGGCAGGTAGGACAGGTCGAGGTAAAAACAATGACAGCAGATGCTAGAGGAAGAACGCCTCATCTTCCGCCTTGGAACACTTCAACCCCAGGGCATCAATGTGGACTTCACCAGTTTCGTCATTTCCTCTTCCCCCACCTCATCCCAGTTCCAAACTTCCAGCTCAGCACTGTCCCCATGACTTGTCCTACCTGCCTAACTTCCTTTCCACCTATCCACGCCACCCTCCTCTCTAACCTATCACCTTCATCCACCCCCATTCACCCATTGTACTCTTTGCGACCTTCCCCCACCCTCCTCCCTGACCTATCACCTTCATCCCCACCCTCACTCACCTATTGTACTCTATGCTACTTTCTCCCCACCCCCACCCTCCTCTCATTTATCTCTCCACCCTTCAGGCACTCTGCCTGTATTCCTGATGAAGGGCTTTTGCCTGAAACATCGATTTTCCTGCTCCTCGGATGCTACCTGAACTGCTGTGCTTTTCCGGCACCACTCTAATCCAGGTAGAACAGGTCGAGTCTGTTTCAGGACATGGTTGAAGAGCTTCAGGGCAGAGGAGATGACCTGCGGGTTGAGTGAGAGACAGAGACTCAATGAGATTCTTGTAGAGAGAGGTGGAGAACTTCTTCTCCAGCAGCTGCAGTCTTTGTTTTTACCTAGGGGAGAAAGTGAGGACTGCAGATGCTGGAGAATAGAGCTGAAATTGTGTTTCTGGAAAAGCGCAGCAGGTCAGGCAGCATCCGAGGAGCAGGAAAATCGATGTTTCAAGGTGAGGGTGATAGGTCAGACTGGGGTGGGGGTGGAGAGGTCAGGAAGAAGATTGCAGGTTAGGAAGGCGGTGCTGAGTTTGATGGATTTGACTGAGACAAAGTGGGGGGAGGGGAAATGAGGAAACTGGTGAAATCCGAGTTCATCCCTTGTGGTTGGAGGGTTCCTAAGCGGAAGATGAGGCGCTCTTCCTCCAACCGTCGTGTTGTTGTGGTCTGGCGATGGAGGAGTCCAAAGACCTGCATATCCTTGGTGGAGTGGGAGGGGGAGTTGAAGTGTTGAGCCACAGGGTGGTTGGGTTGTTGGTCCGGGTGTCCCAGAGGTGTTCTCTGAAACGCTCCGCAAGTAGGCGGCCTGTCTCTCCAATATAGAGGAGGCCACATCGGGTGCAGAGGATGCAATAGATGATGTGTGTGGAGGTGAATTTGTGGCGGATATGGAAGTTTCCTTTGGGGCCTTGGAGGGAGGTGAGGGGGGAGGTGTGGGCGCAAGTCTTGCACCTCCTGCGGTTGCAGGGGAAGGTGCCGGGAGTGGAGATTGGGTTGGTGGGGGGGTGTGGATCAGACGAGGGAGTCACGGAGGGAGTGGTCTTTATGGAATGATGATAGGGGAGGGGAGGAAAATACATCCTTGGTGGTGGGGTCCGTTTGGAGTTTCCTTGGTGGTGGGGTCCGTTTGGAGTTTTCCTTGGTGGTGGGGTCCGTTTGGAGTTTTTCCTTGGTGGTGGGGTCCGTTTGGAGTTTTTCCTTGGTGGTGGGGTCTGTTTGGAGTTTCCTTGGTGGTGGGGTCCGTTTGGAGTTTTCCTTGGTGGTGGGGTCCGTTTGGAGTTTTCCTTGGTGGTGCGTTCCTTTTGGAGTTTTCCTTGGTGGTGGGGTCCATTTGGAGTTTTCCTTGGTGGTGGGGTCCATTTGGAGTTTTTCCTTGGTGGTGCGTTCCTTTTGGAGTTTTCCTTGGTGGTGCGGTCCGTTTGGAGTTTTCCTTGGTGGTGGGGTCCATTTGGAGTTTTTCCTTGGTGGTGGGGTCCGTTTGGAGTTTTTCCTTGGTGGTGGGGTCCGTTTGGAGTTTTTACCTAGTTGTTTTTACCTGGTTGATTTTAACCCTATTGCGAATCCTCTTGCAAGGATGCCTGCCTTGAAGAGGTTTTCCTCCTCTCTCTACAAGATTCTCAGTGAGTCTTTCTCTCACTGCAACCCCCAGATCATTTCCTCTGCCCTGAAGCTCTTCAACCATGTCCTGAAACAGACTCGACCTGTCCTACCTGGCTATCTTCCTTTCCACCTATCCACTCCACCCTCCTCTCTGATCTATATCCTTCATCCCCACCCCCATTCACCCATTGTACTCTTTGCTACCTTCCCCCACCCTCCTCTCTGACCTATCACCTCCATTCACTATGCTATGTACTCTATGCTACTTTCTCCCCACCCCCCTCTCATTTATCTCTCCACTCTGGAGGCACCCTGCCTCTATTCCTGATGAAGGGCTTTTGCCCGAAACATCGATTTTCCTGCTCCTTGGATGCTGCCTGAACTGCTGTGCTTTTCTGGCACCACTCTAATCTAGACTCTGGTTTTCAGCATCTGCAGTCCTTGTTTTTACCTAGTTTAACAATAGGAGTCATTACTCATGATAAGGGAAAGTAAGGACTGTAGATGCTGGAGATCAGAGTCAAGATTAGAGTGGTGCTGGAAAAGCACAGCAGGTCAGGCAGCATCCTGATGAAGGGCTTTTGCCCGAAACGTTGACTTTCCTGCTCCTTGGATCCGTCATTACTCATGAGCCTATTTCCATCCCTTGTTGAATCACACAATTGTAATGGATCACAGCACAGAACCACTTGTTCCATATTGTTTGTGTCTAAAGGGGCAATTCGCTTCTCCCCCAGCCCATTTTTATTTTCAGATAAAATCCTAGTCTCTGAATGTCTCAATGAAAACTTCTTCCCTATCACTCACAAACCCATTAAAATTGTGTGAATAAGATGTTTCACGTCATCCCTGCTTCTTTTACCAGTTATCTTAAATAAGGTTACCTTTATCCTTTCATCAATTAAGACAGACTTTCCTCATCTAGTCTGTTCAAAGCCTTTATGACATGGAGGTGCCAGTGTTGGACTGGAGTGGACAAGCTCAGAATTCACACAACACCAAGTTATAGTCCAACAGGTTTATTTGAAATCACAAGCTTTTGGAGCGCTGCCCCTTCACCTGCCAAAGGGCTATAACCTGGTGTTGTGTGACTTCTGACCAAAGCCTTAATGATTTTGAACACTTCAAACAATTCTGCTTTCAAACTTCTATTCTCCAAGGAAAATAGTTCCAAATTCTTCAATCCAGCCACACAATTGAAATTCCTTCCCTCATTAAACTTTTCTGTACCCTCACCAATGCCTTCATATTCTCATTAAATTATGGTGCCCAGAACTGAACATAATGCTGTAGTTGAGGATAAACATTGAGTTGCAGTGAGAGAATCTGGAGCCCAACACTGATGTTCTGGAGTTAAACCAAGGTCATTACATAGGCATGAGGATAGATTTGGCCAGAGTGGACTGGGCAGAGAGACTGAAAAAGCGCAGCGGGTCAGGCAGCATCCAAGAAGCAGGAGAATCAATGTTTCGGGCATAAGCCTTTCTTCAGGAATAATGCTTATCCCTGAAACGTCGATTCTGCTGATCCTTGGATGCTGCCTGACCTGCTGCACTTTTTCAGCAACACATTTTTCAGCTCTGATCTCCAGCATCTGCAGTCCTCACTTTCTCCTGGGCAGAGAGACTGAAAAGTAGGGTAGTTGATGAACAATATTTAGTCAATTGAGAGATTCAGGGGATGTGGAGTGGTGTCCAGAGCTAAGCAAGGAAATTAAAGACAATATCAAATTAAAAGCTAAGGCATACCATATTGCAAAGCCAAGTGTAGCCTGAAAGATTTGGAAACTTTTATAGATTAATCAAAAAAGTTATAAAAAGAACAAAGATAAATTATGAAAGAAAGCTAGTGCAAAACATAAAAATGATGCAAGTACATAAAAGGAAAGAGGGGAGCTAAAATGAATATTGGTCCCTTGTAGAATGAGACTGCAGAATAGTGGGCAACACAAACAGCAGTGTCATTGAATCAATATTTTCTAGTTTTCACATTTAAACCATGCTGATAATAAGATAATAGAGAGATTAAAGAAAGGGAAGAACATAGAACAATCACCATCAGGGAAAAAGTACTGAGTAAACTTTGAGATTGAAGACAAATAACCCCTGGGACTTAATGGTCCACATCCCAAGGTCTGAAAGGAAGTTGTAACAAAGCAAATGTGTTTTTTAAAAATTCATTCGTGGGATTCAGCATTGCTGGCTGGCCAGCATTCATTGCCCATGAGGTGGTGGTGAGATGGCATCTTCAATTTCTGCAGTCCGCCTCCTGTGGTTTGACTAACAATGCCAACAAGGAGGGAATTCTAGGATTTTAACCCAGCAACAATGAAGTAACGGCGATATATTTGCTAATCAGGATGGTGAGTGGCTTGGAAGGGAGTTTACAGGTAGAGGTTCTCCTGTCTATTTGCTGCCCTTGTTCTTCTCAATAGATGGGGTCATGTGTTTGGAAGGTGCTGTTTGAGGAACTTGGGGGAATTTCTGTAATGCATCTTTTAGATTGTCTCTTATTGGTGACAGTCATAACCTGATATTTGTATGGAGCTAATGTTACTTGCCACTGTCAGCCCACGCCTGGATCAGATCATGTTACATTTGAACATGGACTGCTTCAATATCTGACAAGTCAGGAATGGTGCTGAACATTGTGCAATCATCAATGAACATCTGCATTTCTGACTTATGGAGGAAAGGTCATTATTGAAGCAGCTGAAGATGGTTGAGCCTAGGACACTACCCTGAAGCACTCCTGCAGAGATATCCTGGAGCTGAGATGAATCACCCCCAACAATCACCATCTTCCTCTGTGCCAGGTATATCACCAACCAGTGGAAATCTTGCCCCTGATTTCAGTTTTGCTAGAGCCTCTTGATGCCACACTTGGTCAAATGCAGCTTTGAGGTCAGGAGCTGAGTGGCCCTTGTAGAACCTGAACTGGGTGTCAATGAGCAGGTTATTGCTGAGCAAGTCCTGCTTGATAGCACTTTCCATCACTTGAATGATGATCAAGAGTAGATTGATTGGGTAGAAATTAATGGGGTTGGATTTGTCCTGCTTTTTACATTCAGGACATTCCTGAGCGTTTTCCACATTTTTGGGTAGATGCCAGTGTTCTACCTTACTGGAACAGCATAGCTGTGGTAAGTTCTAGAACACAAGTCTTCAAGTACTATCACTGGAATGTTGTCAGAGCTTATAGCCTTTGCAATATCCAGTGTCTCCAGCCATCTGTTGATATCACATGGAGTGAATCAAATTGGCTAAAGACTGGTATCTGTAATGCTGGGGACTACCGGAAGAGGTAGAGATGGACCATCCACTCTGCACTTCTGGCTGAAGATTGCTGCAAATGCTTCAGCCTCATCTTTTGCACTGATATTCTAGCCTCTTCCATATATGGAGCTTCCTTCTCCAGTGAGTTATGATTGTTTGTTAGGACCAAGGCTTTAATGAGGTCATGTGTTGGATGATCCTGGTGGAACCAACATTAGTGAGATTATCAGTGAGCAAGTGTCAATTGATAGCATGGTCAACACCTTCCAGATTGAGAGAAGAATGAAAAGGGCTTTAACTGACTGAACAGGATTTGTCCAGCATTGTGTGGACAGGACATATATGGACAATTACACCTACTTGAAATCTACTGCAACTCTTACTTTTCCAGTTGTGATGAAAGAACAAGAAACATTATGTCTTGCTTAGAGTAAAGATAGTGCCTGACAGTTATTTCCAGAATTTTATGTTGTTATTGAGATTAGCACAGAAATGAACAGGATACCAGCCTCCACCACTTCCTCTGGCAGCTCATTCCATACCCGCACCACACTGTGGAAAACGTTGCCCCTTAGGTCTCTTTTATATCTTTACCCTCTCACCCTAGGACAAAGTGAGGACTGCAGATGCTGGAGATCAGAGCTGAAAATGTGTTGCTGGAAAAGCGCAACAGGTCAGGCAGCATCCAAGGAGCAGGAGAATCGACATTTCGGGCATGAGTCCTTCTTCAGGACCCTAACCAACTTTCCCCTCTCACCCTAACCAATTTTGGTGTTATCTCCAAACTTACTAACTATACCTCTTATGCTCCCATCCAAATCATTTATGTAAATGACAAAAAGTAGAGGACCCAGCACCCATCCTGTGGCACTCCACTGGTCACAGGCCTCCAGTTTGAAAAACAACCCTCCACCATCACCCTCTGTCTTCTACCTTTGAGCCAGTTCTGTATCCAAATAGCTAGTTCTACCTGTATTCCATGAGATCTAACCTTGCTAATCAGTCGAACACCTTACTGAAGTCCATATAGATCACATCTACCACTCTGCCCTCATCAATCCTCTTTGTTACTTCTTCAAAAAGCTCAATCAAGTTTGTGAGACATGATTTCCCACGCACAAAGCCATGTTGACTATCCCGAATCAGTCCTTGCCTTTCCAAATACATATACATCCTGTCCCTCAGGATTCCCTCCAACAACTTGCCCACCACCGAGGTCAGGCTCACTGGTCTATAGTTCCCTGGCCTGTCCTTACCACCCTTCTTAAACATTGGCACCACTTTTGCCAACTTCCAATCTTCTGGCATCTCAACTGTGACAATCGATGATACAAATATCTCAGCAATAGGCCCAGCAATCACTTCTCTAGCTTCCCACAGAGTTCTCGGGTACACCTGATCAGGCCCTGGGGATTTATCCACCTTTACCCGTTTCAAGACATCCAGCACTTCCTCCTCTGTAATCTGGACATTTTGTAAGATGTCACCATCTAGTTCACTACAGTCTATATCTTCCATATCCTTTTCCACAGTAAATACTGATGCAAAATACTCATTTACTATCTCCCCCATTTTCTGCGGCTCCACACAAAGGCCACCTTGCTGATCTGTAAGGGGCCCTATTCTCTCCCTAGTTACCCCTTTTGTCCTTAATGTATTTGTAAATATCCTTTGGATTCTGCTTAATCTATTTGCCAAAGCTATCTCATGTCCCCTTTTTGCCCTGATTTCCCTCTTAAATATACTCCTACTTCCTTTATACTCTAAGGATTCACTCGATATATCCTGTCTATACCTGACATATGCTTCCTTCTTTTTCTTAACCAAACCCTCAATTTCTTTAGTCATCCAGCATTCCCTGTACCTACCAGCCTTTCCTTTCACCCTGATAGGAATACACTTTCTCTGGATTCTCGTTTCTGAAGGCTTTCCATTTTCCAGCCGTCCCTTTACTTGCGAATATCTGCCCCCAATCAGCTCACAGCTCTGAGGTACATAATTACAAACATTCAGAACTCGTTGACTTACGTTCCTCATTTTATTCCTAAATAAGATGTGGCCCCTAAATCTAAGCTGTAAATCTAAAACATGTTGCAAACAGACTGACTTGCCAAGCCTCAAATATTTCACATTCCAACAAAATAATTTCTTAATCTGAACACCAGGGCATATAGGCTCAGACTACTCACTCAATCTCTTATTGGGCAATTCTTCATTCAAACACAAAGGGCAAACTAAACATAAATCAAAACCAACAACAATGTTGAAACTTAAAAAAAACGTTTATTATCAAAACTGCCTGGCAAACAAAAGTTTACATTTTATAGTCTGAACATGATAATTACATTTGAGTGAATTTGCTACTCAACAGTATAAATGCAACAGAAACCAATATTTACTGTAGTGAGCACTGACAAGTGTGGGCAGTGAGCTGGTGGAGATGCCTGTATACCTACTACCAGCCAATTGGGAATGAGATATAGAAAGCCAAACAGGCTCCTGTTGAGGCCTGAGTTCATCCACCAACACACAAAACTGAGGAACCCTCCCTCAAAAGTGGAGGCTGTGAAACAAGGACTTAACACAAGCATATATTAATTGCCATTGGTAACTGGATCTTCTTCCATATCTTCCTCCTCAACTTCATCAGTAGGACCTGGAAAATGAGAGTAAACCATTTATCTGATTTTGTACTAAAATTACTCAATTGAAACATAAGCTATTTTTAATAAATCACTTTTGACCAGACTAGCTTCTGAAGAGAGATATGCATCAGAACAAGTGAGCTGTCACGCAGCACATGCAAATCCCACCTGAAACATATGGTAACAGAACCTGGAGAGAAGGAAAGTTAAAAGCTGCTTTAATATGACCAGTTTCTGACATACCCCCACCCCCAGAAGGGAGGTGGTGGGGCGTGGCAGGGAAATTCTTCAACTTACACCAGCTGCTTTAATCACTCACATACAGGGCGATCTGGTACAAGGTGACAGTTGCATTCCTCTGCAACTTCGCGCTATAGAAAAGTGCCCCAAAGTTTGTGAGAAGATTTGTAGCTCGGGTGCTCATTGCTGTGGTTCTGTTTGCCGAGCTGGAAGTTTTTGTTGCAAACGTTTTCGTCCCCTGTCTAGGTGACATCCTTAGTGCTTGGGAGCCTCTTGTGAAGCGCTTCTGTGGTGTTTCCTCCAGCATTTATAGCGGCCTGTCCCTCCGCTTCCGGTTGTCAGTTTCAGCTGTCCGCTGTAGTGGCCGGTATATTGGATCCAGGTCGATGTGTTTGTTGATGGAGTTTGTGGATGAGTGCCATACTTCTAGGAATTCCCTGGCTGTTCTTTGTTTGGCTTGCCCTATAATGGTAGTGTTGTCCCAGTCAAATCCATGTTGCTTGTCGTCTGCGTGTGTGGCTACGAGGGATAGCTGGTTGTGTCGTTTCGTGGCTAGTTGATGTTCGTG
The DNA here is from genome assembly GCF_037043375.1 of Chiloscyllium plagiosum. NCBI lineage: Eukaryota > Metazoa > Chordata > Chondrichthyes > Orectolobiformes > Hemiscylliidae > Chiloscyllium > Chiloscyllium plagiosum. The sequence goes on from NW_028270177.1 coordinate 42,141,612, forward strand.
GATGCGGATCGTTAGCTGTCTTCCTGTTTGTCCTATTTGGTGTTTTGTGCAGTTTTTGCATGGGATTTTGTACACTACATTAGTTTTGCTCATGCTGGGTATCGGGTCCTTCGTTCTGGTGACTTGTTGTCTGAGTGTGGCTGTTGGTTTGTGTGCTGTTAAAATTCCTAGTGGTCGCAGTAGTCTGGCTGTCATTTCAGAGATGTTCTTGATGTATGGTAGTGTGGCTAGTCCTTTGGGTTGCGGCATGTCCTCGTTCCGTTGTCTTTCCCTTTGGCATCTGTTGATGAAATTGCGAGGATATCCGTTTTTGGCGAATACCTTGTATAGGTGTTCCTCTTCCTCTTTTTGCAGTTCTGGTGTGCTGCAGTGTGTCGTGGCCCTTTTGAATAGTGTCTTGATGCAACTTCGTTTGTGTGTATTGGGGTGGTTGCTTTCATAGTTCAGGACTTGGTCTGTGTGTGTGGCTTTCCTGTGTACCTTAGTGGTGAATTCTCCATTTGGTGTTCTCTGTACCCTCACGTCTAGGAATGGGAGTTGGTTGTCCTTTTCTTCCTCTCTCGTGAATCGGATTCCTGAGAGTGTGGAGTTGATGAGTGTTTTCTCTATTTCCGTGTTTTTAATGATTACAAAGGTGTCATCAACGTATCTGACCCAGAGTTTGGGTTGAATTTATGGTAAGACTGTTTGTTCTAACCTTTGCATTACTGCTTCTGCTACGAGTCCCGAGATCGGTGAGCCCATGGGTGTTCCGTTGATTTGTTCGTATATCTGGTTGTTGAATGTGAAGTGTGTTGTGAGGCACAAGTCCAGTAGTTTAAGTATGCCATCTTTGTTGATGGGTTCAACGTCCTGTTGTCTGTTATGTCTGTTCAGCAGGTTGGCTATTGTTTCTCTGGCTAGGGCTTTGTCAAAGTGCCCCGTAGAAGATCACGATAGAAAATTGTTTTACCCGTTCAATAGGAAGTTCAGGTTATCCAAATAGCTTCCACAATTTGTCAATCATGTTATAGCCAATTTGCGTTGACGAAATGCACATTATACCAGAACAACCTGTACGGGGTCAAAAAGTGTGGTGCTGTAAAAGCACAGCAGTCAGGCAGCACCCAAGCAGCAGGGGAATTGATGTTTCGGGCATAAGCCCTTTGTCAGGAATAGTGGTGTGGGGTGCTGACAGGTAAATCGGAGGTTGGTGTTGGTGGCAGCGTGTATGTGTAGGGGGGGGGGGTTTGTTAGCTGGAAAGGCGACAGGTAGATGGAGGAAGGGGGGCTGATGGTGATAGGTCAGAGGGGAGGGATGGAGCAGATAGGTAGGAAGGAAGACGTACAGGTAGGACAGTTCAAGAGTGCAGAGTTGGAGGGTTGGATCTGGGATGAGGTGGGGGGGAGAGAATATGAGGAAACTGGTGAAATTGATATTGATGCTTTATGGTTGGAGAGTTCCAAGGGGTTCTTCCTCCAGACACACGTCGAGTGGCTTAGATTTGACAGTGGGAAGCCCAGGACTTGCATGTTTATGGCAATGTGGGAGGGGGAGTTGAAGTGGTCAGCCAGAGTAGTGGGGTTGTTTGCCAAACTTGAACTCCCCTTCCCACACTGCCAAGGACATGAAAGTCCTGGGCCTCCTCCTAATCCTAGCCACCCAACGCCTGGAGGAAAAAGGCCTCGTCTTCCACCTTGGAACCCTCCAACTACACAGCATCTATGTATTTTTCACCAGTTTCCCCATCTCCCCTCCCCCCACTTCATCCCAGAGCCAACCCTCAAATTGGCACCACCCTCTTGAACTTTCTTACCTGACCATTTTCCTTCCACCTATCTGCTCCACTCGCCCCTCCAACCTATCACCCCACCACCCCCCCACCTCCATCTACCTATCACTTTCCCAGCTACCTTCCCCACCCTATTTAACTCTCAGGCTGCCACCCCCATAACACCCTGCCCCATTCCTGATGAAGGGTTTATACCCAAAACATGGATTTTCCTGCTCCTCGGATGCTGCCTGATCTGCGGTGCTTTTCCAGCACCATACATTTCGACTCTGATCGATGTTTTGGGCATAAGCCATTCTAATTACCTTACTGTACCCACATGTGAACATATAAAGATACCCAGTCCCCCAAGTGCAAAGTGTAAATGGGAACAGTGGTGAATTTGCCACCCCAAAGCCACCAAATGTCTGAGAAAATTTAATCATGAGGAAGGAAGAGACTGTGAGAGGGAATACTATGCCTTTCTTCCCCCTGCAGTGTGCAAACCTCTGTGGTCCAAACGCAGCTTTGATCTCTGAAACTAGTGGTCAATGTATCAGTGTGCCAATCAGCAGCACAATACCTCGGTGTGCCAGCCAAATTTATAGCAAACATCGGCATGGGGATGGGAGTGGGTGAGATGGAGTCTTTGTAATACGAAAGACAAATTAAATAACAAAGAGAAGGTGGTGCAGCAGATAAATGGGGTGGGAATGTAGTGAGTGGACAGGTGGAGACTCACTCAAGACAGAGTAAAAAGGATTGACAGATGAAGAGATTGTTGATATTAAACTAAGGAAGGAGATAATCTAGACAGGTCACATTGGGTACTATATGAATAGCTGAAATTAGGTTGGCTATGCTCAAAGCAAGACGAAAGTGAGGACTGCAGATGCTGGAGATTAGAGTCAACAGTGTTGTGCTAGAAAAGCACAGCAGGTCAGACAGCATCCAAGGAGGAGAATCGACGCTTCGGGCAAAAGCCATTCATCAGGCATGAGGTTATAAGCCGAGAGCGTGGTGAGAGAAACAAAAAGCTGAAAGTGACCCACATTATAACAGGACCTGGAATGTGAGGGACAGTCATAGACATGGAAGATGATGTTCATGCTCTAAAATTGTTAAACTTGATGTTGAGCCCTGAAAGCTGTAAGATCCCAAGCTGAAGATGAGGTGCTGTTCTTCTTCCAGCTTGCGTTCAGCCTTGCTGGAGCACAGCAGCAGACCTGAGACAGAAATGTTGGCATGTCAACACGGTGATGCGTTGAAATAGCAGGCAACCAGAAACTGAGGGTTATTTTTTAAACAGAACGTAGGTGCCCCAATACGCAGCAACCCAGTCTGCATTTTGTCTCAGTCACCGAACTTGAAACATTAACTGTTTTCTCTCTGCAGATGCTGCCATAGCTGCTGAGTTTCTTCAACAATGTCTGTTTTTATTTGTTTCAGATCTCCAACATCTGCATTTGTTTTAGTTTGATGGGTTCTGAAGTGGTTGCAAGTCCAGTGCACGAATGGGATGATTTCAGTCGTCTCTCACAATGTTGGTCAGCTCTTTCTCCAATCAGCCGTCACTATTTTCCTCAGACAGAAGTTAAGACCGTCAAAGAATTAACGGGAATGTTTGACCACTCCAGTGATGTGTGATCCCTAAAGCATTTCTGGTAGTCTCCGGTGACAGGAGTTCTGAAGAAAGCAGTTGTTTGAAAACAATTTCGACCCAGTGTATTTGACTGACCCATGCTGGCTTGAAAGAGGACTCTGTTATGCCCCCTTCATTGCCAAACTTGTGAAGTTTTGTGAAGGTACCACTGGCGATATTTCTCCAATGTTTTCAAATGTCTGCTGTGGATTTTCCATTCTCTGACGCTTACTGAAGCACGAGGGTCATTGCCGCCTTATAAACCATGACCTTAGTCTCAGATTTGCGATCCTGGCCCTCAAATATTCTTTTCCCCAGATGAACAAGGGCTGAATTGATTGTTTGGAAATGAAGAATTTAATTATCTATGCCTGCCTTCTCTCCTGTTTTCGAGAAGTAGGAGACAATGTTCTGGATCTCAGTTTGCGTCAGCATGTACACAAGCACCATCTACATAATGAAGCCCCCATGACTGAGGCAGGAGTGATTCAGTTTTTAGTTTAGAAGTTGATACAGGTGATGCAGGTTGAACATTGCCGTCAGCTTTGTAGATTATTCCCACATGTGTAGGTAATTTGCTGGAGGCACAAGACACAATCCACAAAGACATGATCAGGAATATTAAGGACTCATCTCTAAGTTTGTGCCTGGTCTCTGTGATTCCTACTTTATCAGAATACTTATGCCTGTAGCTCACTAAATTTGTTGAGCCTGCTCTATGCATTTAGGCACACGCTCACTGTCTCTGTTTTTTTCTCTATTGATGATTGTTTATCATAGTCCTCTGTATTCTCTACAGCTCATAATAATGCTGCATCCTGACACCACCTCATCCAAACCTGCCAAACTTCAAACATTCCCACACAACATTAGTTATCTTTTTGCATGGACTCTGGCACCAGCTGCAAAGTTTAATTTGTCAGTCATGTTTACAACTGATCACAACACTTAGCTTAAGGTCTCCCTCTTTTCATCACATATAAATCTATCTTGCCTCACTGAGTAATCCAAGGATTACCACTCTGAGGTTCTGCTACTGAAAATGCTCTTGAAATTATCTGCAGCTTTTGTCCTGATTACTTCACAGGTTCCGTCATAGACCATGATTTCTGTTTGCTCATTTGAAATTCCAGAATTGAGAGCTTTCCTAATAAATCTTTAAGATTTTAATCGAGTTAAATTGTCCATCAGTAAGGTACGCTTTCTACTGGTCAGAAAATATTGCAGGACTTATCCAGCAGTACAAGCGAGACTGTTTGATTTGATACACCAACATATATACATAGTAGAAAAAAAACTGGGAGTAAACACAAGTATTACTAGAGTGGTAGAAATAAACTAGTACAGAAGACAAGGCTGGAACTTGGAGAGATTACAGAACCTGCAGGCATAGCCTGATGAGCACAGGACTGTGGTCAATGTCAGTCATGTTTAGGCTCCCTAGATGTAACTATCATGGTTTTGTCATTTTGATCGCAAAGAGGTAAAGAACTGTGTCTCAAAGAATGAGAACAATGGGCATTCAATGACAGAACCATCGTGTACATGAAGGACTGAGTGGGCTTAGTGAAAGAAAAGCTTTTCCTTGCTCAGGAATGTTTGATCTAAATGATAACCACTCACCAGACTTCCTGTCCCTCCCTGGGATCTGTCCAGCCTGCAGCATGCCTTTCAGTTTCTCCACCTCAGCCAGTGTTGATGCATTGGCAATAGCATTCTGCAAATTAAATAGGGATTTTAACTTAATTTCAACATAAAGCATTTCAGACTATTAAAAGATTCAGGATGCTTCAATAATGCCCAAGCCTTCAGCAATTTCACAACTCTGTGCTAAACTGCTACAATACATGAAGCATAGGTGACCAGGCAAAACAGCCAGAGCAAACAAAGAGGATCGATGAGGGTACTGCAGTAGATGTTGTCTATGTGGAATTTAGTAAGGCCCCATTTGGCAGATTGGTCAAAAAAAGTTAAGTCCATGGGACACAGGGTAATATGTCGTATTGGATCCTAAGTTGGCTTAGTACCAGGAAACAAAGGGTAATTGTCACACTGTTGTTTGATTTAAACATTAACAATTTCGACTTGAATATGGGGGGGTCTGGATTAGAATGGTGCTGGAAAAGCACAGCAGGTCAGGCAGCATCCAAGGAGCAGGAAAATCGACGCTTCGGGCAAAAGCCCTTCATCAGGAATAGGGGGCATCTTGAACATGGGGGCACAATTGGGAAATTTGAGACAACACAAAAAAATTGGCTGCGTAGTGGACAGTGTGGAGATGAGATGTAAGCTCCAAAATGATATGGAAGGGCTGGTGAATTGGACAGCGAAGTGGCAGATGAAGTTTAACTCTGATAAGTGTGAGGTAATGAATTTAGGGAGGTCAAATTGTAAAAGTGAATATACAATAAACAGCATACACAGAGGGGTAGATGATCTTGGTGTCATAATCGTGGGTATGCTTGCCGAGCGGGAAAGTTGATTTGCAGACATTTCATCCCCTGTCTAGGCGACATCTTCAGTGCTTTGGAGCCTCTTGTGAAGCACTGCTGTACTGTCTCTTCTGGAATTTATTTGGTTCCATTCCTGCTGCTTCTGTGTGCTGGTTCCGGTAGTTCGTTGTAGTGGCTGATCTATTCGGTCTAGGTCTACGTGCATGTTGAAGAAGTCCGCGGATGAGTGCCATACTTATAGAAATTCTCTGGCTGTCCTCTGTTTGGCTTGTCCTGTGATCGTTGCGTTGTCCCAGTCAAATTTGTGGCCCTTGTCATCTGTACTACTAGGGACAGCTGGTCGTGGTATTTAGTGGCTGGTTGGTGTTTGTGGATGCGGATTACTAGTTGTCTGCCTGTTTGTCCTATACAGTGTTTCGTGCAGTCTTTGCATGTTGTCATCTGATCGTTGCTGTTGGATTATGGGCTGTCATGGATCCCAGTGGTCAGAGAAGTCTCAATATGCCTATTGAGCTAGCTCATGGCATGTCCTTGTTGCACTGTTGGTCTGTTAGGTATATGCAGATGAAGTTGCGGGGATATACGCTATAGATGTGTTCTTCTTTTTCCCTTCATTAGTCAGGAGTGTTGCAGTGTGTTGTAACCCTTTTGGAACAGGGTCCTAATACTGCTTCTCTGGTGTGTTCAGGTGGTTGCTGTTGTAGTTCAGGACCTGGTTGGCGTGTGTGGCTTTCCCCAGATATGCCTGCAACTTCATCTGCAGAAACCTAACAGACAAACGTGACGAGGACATGCCACGAGCTAACTTAATTGCTACGCTATCTCCCCGACTCCAGTGATACCTGAAAGATCACCAAAGCTTCCACTATCTCTTCAGCTACCTCCATCAGAACTCTAGCATGTTGTCCATCTGGTCCAGATGATTTATTCACTTTCAGACCTTTCAGTTTTTCAAGCACCTTCTCTTTGGTGATGGACACCGTACTCATCTCTGTGGTTTTGTATTTTTGGAATTTAGAGCCAAAGAGATGTACAGCATGGAAACAGACCTTTCGGTCCAACTTGTCCATGCCGACCAGATATCCCAACCCAATCTAGTCCCACCTGCCAGCACCCGGCCCATATCCCTCCTTTTTAATCGTACCAGCGTCCAACACTTCCTCTGGCAGTTCATTCCACACACACACCACCCTCTGTGTGAAAATGTTGCCCCTCAAGTCTCTTTTATATCTTTCCATTCTCACCCTAAAGGTATGACCTCTAGTTCTGGACTCCCCCACCCCAGGGAAGAGACTTTGTCTACTTATCCTATCCAATGATTTTATAAGGTCACCCCTCAGCCTCCGACACTCTAGGGAAAACAGCCCCAGCCTATTCAACCTGTCCCTATAGCTCAACTCCTCCAACTCTGGCAACATCCTTAAAATCTTTTCTGAACCCTTTCAAGTTTCACAACATCCTTCCAATAGGAAGGAGACCAGAATTGCACGCAATATTCCAACTGTGGCCTAACCAATGTCCTGTACAGCTGCAACATGACCTCCCAACTCCTGTACTCAATACTCTGACCAATAAAGGAAAACACCTTCTTCACTATCCTATGTACCTGTGACTTCACTTTCAATGAGCTATGAACCTGCACTCCACTGTGTCTTTCATCGTGAAGGCTGACGCAAAGTAATTATGCAGTTCCTCAGCTTTGTCCCATATCCCTATACCTAAAAATAAAATCAGTCTCACATTTAGAATTTTCAGCTACATATTACCAATTGCCATTTGTAAAAGAAATATCTAAAAATCTACCAAAACATTTTTCCTAATTTCACTACTTAAGGGTCTCGTTTAAATTTCTGACACTGTCCTTGGTTTTCAACTCAACCAGGAATGCTGTTTTTATCTCTTAACATCCCTAATGTCCTTGAGGTGGTGGTGAGATGCCTTCTTAAGCCAATGCAGTCAATTTGACACAGAAAAAACCCACAGTGAAGGAACAGTGATATATTTCAAAGTCAGTATGGTGAATGCCTTGGAGGGAATCTTGGTGGTGGTGGTTCCATGCATCTGCTTTCCACATCCTTGCAGATGATAAAGGTTGAAGTTTGAAAGGTACTGTGTAAGGGACTTCGGTGAATTTCTCCAGTGAATCAAAAAGACTTACAGGATGTTACCAAGACTGAAATGTTTGCGTTATCAGGAGAGGTTGGATAGGCTGGGACCTTTCCTCTGAACCATAGGAGGCTGAGGGGGTGACCTTATAGAGGTTTATAAAATTATGAGGGGCATAGATGAAGTGAATAGCCAAGGTCTATTCTCCAAAGTAGGGGAGTCAAAAACCAGAGGGCACAGATTTAAGATGAGAGGTACCTGAGGGACAATTTTTTCACACAGAAGGTGGTATATACATGCAACAAGCTGCTGGAAGAAAGGTCAAGGTAGGTACAATTACAACATTTACAAGACATTTGGACAGATACATGGATAGGAAGGATCTAGAGGAATATGGGACAAACATGGGAAAATGGGATCAGTTCAGTTTAGGAAACGTGGCTGGCATGGACGAATTGGGCCAAAGGACCGGTTTCCATGCTGTATGACTATCTTAAAACCTGTGCTGTCAAGTAATCCTAACCACCCTCTTTCCCATTCATGGGCTCCCTAGCTAACCCCAAATGCCCGTCACCCTGAATCCTCAAGTTAATATCACAGTTTCACAATTTCCCTATAACTCTGCACTGAACCCAAACTAGAGCCCCAACTTCTCCCAATAACATCACACTTTGCATGATGCAATTACCTTTGAAGTGAAAATGGCTAGCATCTCCCTAAGCCACACTGTGGCAAAGCTATCCCTGCTACAACAATTCTGTATACAGACCTCTTCTAACTGCCAGTAACATATAAGATCAATGTATTCTAAGACTAACATCCACTTAACTGACCCCAAGTTCTAACAGCAGAGATCTTTATTTGCCTCTATACAAGTGTGTTTGTATACACATTCTCCCATCTATTAACAGCTCCAATGCTGGTCATACAGTTAGTATTATTTAGCCCAGTAATTGCCCTGACTCTGAATCAAGAAGGTATCTGACTCATGAACATATTGAGAATGATGTGCAAAATGTCTACTAGATTCACCAAATATTATTCCATTCTATTCATGTCTCACCAAGCTCTTGCTGGTAGATTTTTGCTGGGTAAAAATATCAAGGAAAGTGGAGCAAATTAAGTCAGCTATGATCTAATTGAATGGCAGAATGAACCTTTATTATGGACCAGACCAGAGCCCCCTCAAAAATATATTAAGATACACTGACGCAAACTTTTTTTGTTTTAAGAGATGTGTTTACCTTATTAGCTTTGAGCAGACCATTTGGCACCTCTGTCTCAACCTTTCTTCATTTAAAAAAAAAGATAAAAACTCCTCTTCAAGACATAATATCACACTTTACTTCTCTTCCTCTGATCATTTCACCCAAAAACTTTTCATCAAGCTCAATTCAACATTACTCTAGCACTGGCTTTAATGATCTCCCCTCTGATCTGAACTATTTTCAAGAAATAGTAAAATGCCTATGTTTTAAGACTTCTCAACTGTCCAAGGGTAGCTCTCCACAACCTAACCCATGATTGTTCATTTCTCTTCAGTCCCTTTATTTCAAATTTCCAGCTTTTACCCTTAACACATTACCCATCAAACCCACATACAACTTACCTTAATTGCTTCTACTTCAGGTGCAGAAGGACCAGTCTTTTTCTTCTCTCCTGACAATCCTGCACCTGGTGTGAAACTTCAAAACAAAATACATACCAGTCATTTAAGAGTTCCCTAAAATCTTCTCTGGACCTTTAAAGCCACAAAGTTTAAAAACCAGTGCAGTATCTGATCTTTTCATAAACTGATACATTTTACATTGCTCCCTGTAATGGAGCATTACTTGAAACAGCTTCCCTCAGAAACAATATTGTGCTAGAAAGGCAGCACTTTAGTCATGATCAAGAAACCAGCAATTTGGAAAGCCTGACCTTTCCCTCCCCACACAAAAAATAAAGCCCTCTTCTTTATCAGGGCTGGTTTTTAATCTATCTTTAAACCCCATCCCGTGTTTCTGAGGCAAGACATCAAGTCAAATTTAGTATCTGTATCTTACGTCTTTGTTTTCTTGGTAATATCCTTTGCAAGTTGCGCCCCACGTTTGCCTTTGAACATTCGATCCGCTTCCTGACGTTCCTGTGGCAATACATCACATCCAATTACAGTCGACTCTTTCAAGTCAAGTAGCATCTGCCCATAGCTCGAGGAATACAATGACATAATCTACACTATACTTTATTCTAGGGTGCACAAAAGGCAACAGGATCAGATTGGAATCCCAGGAATGCCCACCACTTGCAACCATTTACGAAGGTGGGAGTAATTTCTAAGAAACCTTTGCTCAGTCATCAGGAAGATCAAACATGCTGTAGCTCACACTGAACATCCACCGGCACTAAAAAACATTGATAGTTTCAAGAGAGGCAACAATTACAAACATTGGTTGGACTCTAAAAGCAACTATGGGAAAAAGCAGGCGAGTAGGTAAAACCAAAGTATAACAAATCTTCACAGGAAGCAATCAGATGTCAAAGATCGAGCACATATAATTTAAGATAGAGAGCAGATTTTAAAGTCAGCACAATATAGAATAGGTGTCTTATTATCCTGTCTGAAATGTCATGCAAAGTTTTATTAAAGACACTGCACAAATGCAGGTTCCTGCTTAAAAAAAATTAATATCCACTTTATTCTAAAAGCTATTAATCAGGATCTTGATTTATTTACTTTGGCAATGTGATTTTGGCAATTTCTAGGAATGAGGTATCTGCTTTAATATCTTAACACTCAGATGAAACTCTGGAAATAACATCATGAGCCTACTTAATTAAAGTCAGTCAACATAGCATAAAACCCAGCTACATGGCATAATTGGCTAAAGTGTGCCTTTCAATCCAAGTCACTAAATAAAAACAAAATAGTAGAGAAAAAAAAACTCTCCAGTCAAAATTACAGTGTGCACTTTTTATACTAAAATACCTTGAGTAAGGTCCAAGCAGGTAACAATAGCAAATAATTTAAAATTGCAACATTGGCCTGAAAGTATTATCAAGTAAAGAACACAGCTAGATCCAGTAGACTACTTCCCAAGTTCCAATAAAGTAAGAAACTTAGATTAATAGTTCTATGATGGAAAAACAATCCTCAATGATGCAAAAATAGGGAAGATTATTCATCAACAACTTACTAACAATATGAACTCCAGCAACAATCGGCATAGGTGTAATGATCAGAAGATCATAAGAAATAGTAAAAGGAGTAGGCTATTTGGCCCATTGAGGCTGGACTACCATTCAGTAGGATCACAGCGGATCCAACATTTCTCATATCCAACATCCTGCCATTTCCTTAAGCCCTTCACCCACTGATCAAAAATCTCTCAGCCTTAAATCACGACGTACTATCGACCTTCCAACAGCCAGCACATAATAAAAGGAAAGTATATGTTGACAGACTTTGAAAAGATGTAAAGGCAGCATGGTTGTTGTGGTCGGTGATTTTAACTTCCCCTATACCGACTGGGATTCACTTCGTGCTTAGGGCTTGTATGGGACAGAATTCGTAAGGACCATTACCGTTCAAGAGTATTTCTTGACACAGTATGTAAACAGTCCAACCAGGGAAGGGGTTATACTGGACCTGGTTTTGGGAAATGAGCCCAGCTAGGTGAGTGAAGTTTCAATGAGGGAGCATTTCAGGAGTAGTTACCATAATACCGTGAGTTTTAAGATACTCATGGATAGGGATAATAGCAGTCTTCGGGTGAAGGCGTTAAATTGAGGGAAGTTGAAAAGCGTGGTGCTGGAAAAGCGCAGCAAGCCAGACAGCATCGGAGGAGCAGGAGAATTAACGTTTCGGGCATAAGCCCTTCTTCAGGAATAGAGATGTGGCTGTGGGAGTGAGTCTGTTTCAGGGCGTGGCTGAAGAGCTTCAGGGCAGAGGAGATGACCTTGGGGGTGCAGTGAGAGAGGGACTCACTGAGATCCTTGTAGAGGGAGGAGGAGAGCTTCTTCAAGGTAGGCATCTTGCAAGAGGATTCGCAGTAGGTTAAGATCAACTAGGAGAAAGTGAGGACTGCAGATGCTGGAGACCAGAGTTGAAAAGTGTGGTGCTGGAAAAGCGCAGCAGGCCAGGCAGCATCCGAGGAGCAGAAGAATCAACGTTTCGGGCATAAGCCCTTCTTCAGGAATTGAGGGAAGGCAAACTACAACAATATTAGGCACAAACTGGAGAACTTTGATTGGAGGTGACTGTTTGAAGGTAAATCCACACGGGACCTATGGGAGTATTTCAAACAGCAGTGTTTAAGAGTTTAGGAACGGCACATTCCTAAATGAAGGACAGGTATGGCAAGTTACAGTGAACCTTGAGATGACCTTGGTCAAAAAGAAAAAGGAAGCATATATATGGTTTAGGAGGATGGGAACTGATGATGCCCTTTAAGTATACAAGGAAAATAGGAAAAGACCTCAACAAGGAATTAGAAGGGCTAAAAGGGGTCAAGTAAAGTCGTTAGCAAACAGGATTAAGGAGAATCCTAAGGCTTTTTATACATATATAAAAAGCAAGAAGGTAGCCAGGGAAAGGGTTGGTCCAATCAATCAGAAGAGGCTTCAAGGTAGAAACAGAGGATGGTGGTGGAGGATTGCCTTTCAGATTGGAGGCTGTGACCAGTAGTGTGCCACAAGGATCAGTGCTGGGTCCATTGCTTTTCATCATTTATATAAATGATTTGGATGTGAACAGAGAAGGTACAGTTGGTAAGGTTGAAAATGACATGAAAATTGGAGGTGGAACAGACAGCGAAGGTTTCCTCAGAGTATAATGGGATCTTGATCACATGAGCCAATGGGTTGAGGAGTGGCAGATGGAGTTTAGTTTAGATAAATGTGAGGTGCTGCATTTTGGAAAAGCAAATCAGAGTAGGACTTATATACTTAATTGTCAGATCCTGGGGAATGCTGCTGAACAAAATGCAAGTTCATAGCTCTTTGAAATTAGAGTCGCAGGTAGATAGGATAATGAAGGTGGAATTTGGTACATTTTCCTTTATTGGTCAGAGTACTGAGTACAGGAGTTGGAAGATCATGTTGTGGCTGTACAGGACATTGATTAGGCCACTGCTGGAATATTTCACACAGTTCTGGTCTCCTTCCTCTCGGAGGGATGTTGTGAAATGTGAAAGGGTTGAGAAAAGATTTACAAGGATGTTGCCAGGGTTGGAGGATTTGAGCTTTAGGGAGGGGCTGAATAGGCTGGGATTCTTTTCCCTGGAGCATTGGAGGCTGAGGGGTGACATTATAGAGGTTTACAAAGTAACAAGCAGCATGGATAGGATAAATCGACAAGGTCTTTTCCCTAGGGTGGGGGAGTCCAGTACTAGAGGGCATAGGTTTACAGTGAGAAGGGAAAGGTATAAAAGGGACCTAAGGGGCAACTTTATCACAGAGAAGGTTGTGCTTGTATGGAATGAGCTGCCAGAGGAAGTGGAGGAGGCTCGTACAATTACAGCACTTAAAAGGCATCTGAATGGGTACGTGAATAGGAAGGGTTTACAGGGATATAGGCCAAAAGCTGGCAATTGGGCATGCATTAGAATCGGATATCTGGTGGGCATGGACGAGTTGGACCATGGGGTCTGTTTCCATGCTGTATATCTCTATGACGAGGTTGGTGAGGTACTAAACGAATACTTTGTATTCACCAAAGACAAAGAATTGGTGGAGGATGATTTCAGGGAAGAGACTGTCAAATTTCTAAGCCAAGTTGCTATTAAAAAGGAAGAGTTGTTGTGCTTTCTAAAAAGGTTTAAGGTAGCTAAGTCCCCGGATTCTGATGGGACCTGTCCCAGAATATTAAGGGAGGCAAGCGAACAAATTGCTGGAACACTGATAAACATCTCTGTATTCTGTCTGGCAACAGGCGAGGTCCCAGAGGACTGGAGAATAGCCAATACTGTCCCATTGTATAAGAAGGGTAACAGGAATAATCCTGGAACTTAGAGATCTGTGAGCCTCATGTCAGTGTAGGGAAATTATTGGAAAAGACTCTCAGGAACAAGATCTATATTTGGAAGTGAATGGACTTTTTGTTTTAATTCATTCACGGGATGACGGCATCACTGGCTAGGCCAGTATTTATTGCTCATCCCAAATTCCCGAGAGGGCACTTAAGAGTCAACCACATTGCTGTGTGCCTGGGGTCACATGTAGGCCAGACCAGGTAAGGATGGTGGTTTCCTTCCCTAAACGTCATTACTGAACCAGATGCATTTTTTCAACAATGGATTCATGGTTATCATTAGACTCTTAAATCCAGATTTTTAAAAAACTGAATTCAAATTCCATCATCTGCTATGAGAGGATTTGAACCTAGGTCCCTATTAGCGACAGACAGCATGATTTTGTGGGGGGTGGTCGTGCCTCACTAACTTGATCAAGTTTTTTGAGGAGGTGACAAAGGTGATTGATGAGGGAAAAGTTGTTGATGTTGTCTACATAGACTTCAATAAAGCCTTTGACAAGATCTGTCATGGCAGACCGGTACAAAAGGCGAGGTCACAGTGAGCTGGCACGATCAACACAGAACTGGCTTAGTCATAACAGACAGAGGGTAGTGGTGGAAAGATGCTTTTCGGAATGGAGGTTGTGACTCGTGGTGTTCCACAGGGATAAGTGTTGGGACCTCTGCTGTTTGTGATCTACATAAATGATTTGGAGGAAAATGTAGCTGATCTAATTAGTAAATTTGCAGACAATACAAAGATTGGTGGAGTTGTGGATAGTGAGGAAGATTATCACAGGACACAGCTGGATATGGATCAGTTGGAAGCAAGGGCACTAAAATGGCAGAGGGAGTTTAATTCAGAAAATTATGAGGTGATGCATTTTGGAAAGTCGAGTACAGATGGAAATTATACAATGAATGGTTGAACCACTAGAGGAGTATTGATATGCAGAGTGATTGGGGTGTGCAGGCCCACAGATCACTGAAGGTGGCAGTGCAGGTAGATAAAGCACTAAAAATGGCCTCCCGCATGCCTGCCTTCATTGGAAGTGGCACTAAGTAGTCAAGTTATGCTGCAGCTTTTTTGAATTTTAGTTAGGCCACATTTAAAATATTGCATATGGCATGGAGACGGTGGTAAGTATGAGGCATTCTCCCAAAGTGGAGAGGTTAATTACTAGTGGATACAGGTTCAAGGTACAGGGGGAGAAATTTAAAAGGGAAATGAAAGACACATTTTTCACAAAGGGTGGTGAGTATCTAGGACATACTGCCAGAGGTGGTGGTGGAAGCAGACACTATAGCAGCATTCAAGAAACACCTGGCTAATACATAAACAGGAAGGGAATAGAGGGATACAGATCCTTTTAGCGAAGACAGTTCTCGTATGGAAGGGCAAGATGTGTTGGCGCAGGCTTGGAGGGATGAAGGCCTGTTGCAGTGTTGTATTGTTCTTTGGACAGAAAGACTCTATGCCCACAATTCTCTATGACAAGGCGTTCCAAAGATTCACAACCTTCAGAAGGAATTCCTCCTCACCTCAGTCTTAAATTGATGCCCCTTTATTCTGACACCATGCCCTTTATTCCTAGACTCTCCTATGAGGAGAAACATCCTCTCAGCACTTACCCTGTCAAGCCATTTACGTTTCAATAAGATCACCTCTTATTCTTCGAAAGTCCGTTTTAGTTTTCAATCTTAAGTCAATCCCTCCATACCAAGGATCATCCCAAAGAACTTTCTCTGAATTGCAAATGAAATGACGTCTTTCTTTAAATAAGGGACCAAAACCGCTCCCAGTACTCTAGATGTGGTCTCACCAACACCATTTGCAATAAGAGTTCCCTACTTTTAGATTCCAACCTCTTTTGAAAAAAGGCCAACACTCCATTAGCCTCCCTGATTATCTGTTGCACCAATGTGCTAGATTTCTGTGTTGTGCATAAGTACCCCAAGTCCCTTTGCTGCAGCTTTTCTCCATTTTAATAATATATTATGTTTTCCCTTCCAAAATAAACAATTACTCATTTTCTGACATGATAACCATCTGCCAACCTTTTGTCCACTTACATAACCTATCAATGTATCTCACAATTGCTTGTATCCCTCTCACAAGTTCCCTTTCCACCTATATTTCTGTGAAGGTGGTGATCAATCCCTCTTTTTCTCTCATTGATGAGTAATTCTGTTGTTTAACTCCGCTCAATATTTCACCTATTTTCATGAAATCTACAAATTTGGCTACAGTACATTCACTTGTTTGATTCAAGTCATGATTATATATTATAAATAGCTGCAGTTTCAGCAATGTTCCCTGTGGAACCCAATATGTTGCCAACCTGAAGAAAAACCTCTTATCCCACTTCAGCGCACACATTGTTCAGTTCCATTCATCAACATTAAGGGTTTGGGCAACACTCTGAGACCATGCCCTAGCTCCTGCACCACGTATGAAAGGATCACGCTCGCTCTCTCTCTCCCCCATGTTTACAACTAGAGTTACGAACAGAGGAAGATATGTCTTAAGTAAGATCACTATAAAATGCAAAATGCCTGTCATATGATTGCATCATTTCAGTCATGACTTAGGCATTTTTTTCTGGCCCTTATAAAATGCAACACAGTCAAAAACCCCTCGCACCCCAGTTATACTGTCTTACACCCTCTTCCATCAGGTAGAAAAGAACTGCTTCTTCCTGACTGTAAACAGACTCTTGAATGGACATCTCAAATGGTAATTCTGATCTCTCACTCTCTCTGCATCTTGTTCTGTGTCTGTAACACTGCACTTTGTTATGCTACCATGATGCAATTTGTATGGGACAATCTGCCTATAAAGCATGCAAAACAACACTTTTCACTGTACCTCAGTACATGTGACAACAATAAACCAAAATCAAAACATTGTGCGCAAAGCTAATAATGTTGAATCAGATCAAGATCAAACCTGTGTAAAAGTCTGAAAATCACTGGACCATACAATGGCATAATTAGGTCACCAAGTTAGGTTGGCTTAGTAAGATAGGTGAACATAAATTTACATTAATGAAGAGGAGGCTTTGTGTGCAGATATCTAGGTTACTAAATATGGTATGGCAGTATTTATGATTTTGTACCAAACAGCAGAGCAAATCAGGGGCTGGGTGAATTTGAACAATACTACAGGTGGAATATTTGCAGTATTTGGTGCCTCATTATAAGGAAGACGTGGAAGCAATGGAGCAGCACAGGTTCTCCGGGACACTACCTATCACAAAGGCAGATTGGAAACAGGTAATCAAGAGTACAGAAAGTTCTGACAAAACACAGGAATTAATGGATTTCACTTGTCACTGAGATTTCAATGAGGATTTAATTTTTTTTAAAATTAAGGGAAATTGCAAGAGAATTCTGTTACACACATTATCATAATGTAGAGTACACTGAAGCAAACTCTTGCTGAATGAAATCCTTTATGATATGAATTGGAAAGTGTTTAAAGGGAAGAGTACTCGAGAGGAATTAGGCTGGATGGGATATTAAGATTTAAGAAGAGAATGGAAATAGATTGGGCAAGATTGGGGCGAGACAGTGGTTAGCACTGCTGCTTCACAGCGCCAGAGACCTGGGTTCAATTCCCACCTCAGGCAACTGTCTGTGTGGAGTTTGTACATTCTCCCCGTGTTTGTGTGGATTTCCTCCGGTTTCCTCCCACAGTCCAAAGATATGCAGGTTAGGTGAATTGGCCATGTTACGTGAAGGGGTAAATGTAGGGGAATGGGTCTGGGTGGGTTGGTGGTGTGGACTTGTTGGGCTGAAGGGCCTGTTTCCATACTGTAAGTAATCTAATCTAAAAAAAGATAGTGGGGAGAAGAGTGGAATATAATGAATTTTCATTTTATAATTCTAATCTAATGAATAAGGGAAAATCTCAAGGAAACTGTGCATTCAGGTATCAATTTTTTTCCATCCTTAAGATTTCAGAAGAGCCATCACTGCACACTTCAAGAAATGCACAAAACCAAGTACAAACAAGCTTCTCCCCTAAAAAAAGACAGAATATTCCATTTAAACAAAGATTTACAGCAGCAAACAATGCGACCAAAATGTGTTGCTGCAGTTGGTCTGAATCATACCTTCAGTTTCACTTTCTGGAAATCCAGGACTCTGACCTGTGGAACTTTATGGATCACATATAGACGATAATGCTTCTTGCTTGTTACCGGGTTCCTCAGGATGCTGTAAATTAACCATACTCATTATATAAACTCTTTGTATCAGATTGATCTGTATCCGCTACAATAAGGACTGATGCAGGATATCAGTTCAATTTGTCTATCATCTCTCCACTTTAATTCCTCTCTCACCTTCTACACAACCAAAGCTTGCTTCCATATCTCTTTGCTTTTTAACTTATATACAGAAACTCCTTTTTTAAGGATTCTCATCCAGGATGAGATAGCAGGGGCAGCACGGTGGCTCACGCTGCCTCACGACACCAGGGACCTAGGTTCAATTCCAGCCTTGTACAAATGTCTGTAGGGAGTTTGCACATTCTCCCCAAGTCTGCATGGGTTTGCTCCGGGTGCTCCAGTTTCCTCCCACAGTCCAAAGATATGCAGGTCAGGTGAATTGGCCATGCTAAACTGCCCATAGTGTTACGTGCATGAGTCACAGGGAAATGGGTCTGGGTGGATTATTCTTCCGAGGGTCGGTGTGAACTTGTTGGGCCTGTTTCCACACTGTAGGGAAACTAATCCACTTGGAAGTGCATGGTAAAATAAGAATTGAATCAGTATGGCTTCATCATGTCTGACAAATCTGTTAAATCTTTTGGAGGTGGTAATGAGCAAGTTGGACAAAGGAGAGCCAGTGGTCTGTATCTATTTCGATTTCCAGAAGGCCTCTGACAAGGTGCCACACAGGGGGCTGCTAAATAAGCTAAGAGCCCATGGGACTAGGGGCAAGGTATTGCAGTGGACAGAGATTAACTGACTGGCAAGAAGGCAAAAATAAAGAGGGCAGCCCATGACTAGTACAGTTTCAAAGGGGTCTGTGTTGGGACCACACTATTCATGTCATGCATTAATGACTTGGACAAAGGAACTGAGGGAATTGTTGCCAAGTTTGCAGATGACACAAAGTTAGTTGGAGGGACAAGTAATGCTAAGGAAGTGAGGAGACTGCATAAAAACTTGGTACAGGCTTGGACACAGGGCAAAGAAGTGGCAGATGAAATTCAATATGGGAAAGTAAAAGGCTATCCCTTTTGCAGAAAGATGTGGCATAGAAATCTAAAGGACTTGGGAGTACTAACTCAGGACTCTGAAAATTAACTTGCAGATTCCACTGGCAGTTAGGAAGATAAATGCAATGTTACCATTCATTTCAAGAGAGCCAGAATACAAGGGCAGGAATATATAGCTGAGGCCACATTTGGAATATTGTGAACAACTTTGGGCCCCATATCTCAGCTGGCAATGGACAAAGTCCAGAGAAGGTTTAAAAGAATGATCCTGGGGATGAAGAACTTATTATATGAGCTGTTGAGGACTTTGGGTCTGTACTTGATAGCGTTTAGAAGGATTATAGGGGAATCTGACTGAAACCTACTGACCGTGGATGTGGAGACATTTCAACTAGTAGGAGAGACTAGGACCTGACAGCACAGCCTCAGCCTGAAGGGACAACACTTTGGAACTGGGTTGAGGAGGAATTTCTTTAACCAGAACAACCTTTTTTTGCAGCAGCAGAGAGTGGCAGGAGCTGGGCAGAAATGAAGTCGGAGCGCAGAGCTGGTTGGGAAAGCAAGTGATTGTTATTTGAGTGGAGAAGGAAGCCGAGACACTACACGTGTAGTGTCTCCCACCCTCCCTCCTCCTCTAACCTAAAAAAAAGGACTCAGTCGGCTGAACAGGTAAGCTACTTAGTGTTCTTGTTTTGGAGACTAAGTGTAGAGTTATGGCAGCGCAGGCAGTGGAATGTTCCTCCTGCAGGATGTTTGCGGTAGGGGTGACCACCGATGCTCCTGCGACTTCATCTGCAGGAAGTGTGGCCAGCTCAAGCTCCTCACAGACCGCGTTAGGGAACTGGAGCTGGAGTTGGATGAACTGAGGATTATTCGAGAGGCTGAGAGGGTGATAGATAGTAGCTACAGGGACATAGTTACGCCAGAGAACAGAGGTAGCTGGGTAACATCTTCGAGGAGAAAGTGAGGACTGCAGATGCTGGAGATCAGAGCTGAAAATGTGTTGCTGGAAAAGCGCAGGTCAGACAGCATCCAAGGAGCAGGAGAATTGACGTTTCGGGCATAAGCCCTTCTTCAGGAATGAGGAAAGCGTGTCCAGCAGGTTAGGATAAAAGGTAGGGATGAGGGACTTGGGGGAGAGACGTTGGAAATGTGATAGGTGGAAAGAGGTCAAGGTGAGGGTGATAGGCCGGAGTGGGGTGGGGGCGGAGAGGTCAGGAAGAAGATTGCAGGTTAGGAAGCGGTGTTGAGTTCGAGGGATTTGACTGAGACAAGGTGGGGGGGGAGGGGAAATGAGGAAACTGGAGAAATCTGAGTTCATCCCTTGTGGTTGGAGGGTTCCTAGGCGGAAGATGAGGCGCTCTTCCTCCAACCGTCATGTTGCCATGGTCTGGCGATGGAGGAGTCCAAGGACCTGCATGTCCTTGGTGGAGTGGGAGGGGGAGTTGAAGTGTTGAGCCACTGGGTGGTTGGGTTGGTTGGTCCGGGTGTCCCAGAGGTGTTCTCTGAAACGTTCCGCAAGTAGGCGGCCTGTCTCCCCAATATAGAGGAGGCCACATCGGGTGCAGCGGATGCAATAAATGGTGTGTGTGGAGGTACAGGTGTATTTGTGGCAGAAATAGAAGTATCCCTTGGGGCCTTGGAGGGAGGTGAGGGGGGAGGTGTGGGCGTAAGTTTTGCATTTCTTGCGGTTGCAGGGGAAGGTGCTGGGAGTGGAGGTTGGGTTGGTGGGCTTGAATAGAGTGAAAATTATAAGACTTTTTCCCAATGTAGAGGGGTCAATTATAAGGTGCGGAGGTGGGGAATATTTAAAAGAAATGTACCAGACAGGTTTTACACACAAAGGGTGGTGAGTGTCTGGAATACACTGTTAGAAAAGGCGGTGGAAGCAGACACAATAGCAGCATTCAAGAAGCACCTGGAGGAATTTACGAATACGAAGGGGAGAGAGAGATATGGACCCTCTAAGAGAAGGCAGGTTTAGTACAGAGGGGCAAAATGTGTCAGCACAGACCTGGAGGAGATGTATTGTTCTTTGTTCAAATTACTTTTTAAGTATGGATGGTGTGTCCTTCAAATTTTTTCTTTCTTGTAATGTACCTATTTTGCATATTCTAGAATATTCCCTCAAATACCTGTCACCCCAACCCCAATGACCTCTCTCTCAACCCTAGATTGTCACCTCACTTTACCATCCTTGTGTCCAAAAGGAGATGGTGCAATTGATATGCAGAAGACACAGCATTTTCAAACTGTAACTGGTTACAACAATGGCAGGCAAACTATTTGGTGGCCATGCTGCCTCTGCTGCCAGCCCGGAGCAGCTAAAGGGGGAACCAGCCACTATTATCAGTGCAGCTGCCTACGACGCAAAGTGGCTTGAGTTGTGACCATGAACAGCAGCTGAGTAGCAACATCTCCAGATCTGCTCCTGAAAGAGGTATTCTGGTCTGAAACTCTCCACTCTGGCTGCGTCAGCAGTAGTGGTAGCTGAGGGGGTCAGGAAAATACTAAAAGGGCAGAATTTAGCCAAGTGGCAGAGATTCCTCAGTCTGTGCATGAGTGTCAGCATTCAAATCTTCATGTTGAACTAAAACTCATTAGCTTTTGTCTCATAGAAGTTAAGGATGCTAGCTGCTGAGGTACACCTGACAGCCAGAAAACAACTTATAACAGAATGCAAGACCAGAAGAAATAGCAACAGGAGTCAGCCACTCAGCCGCTCGAGCCTGCTGGGCCATTCATGCCTGATTCAATATTCCTCATATCCATTTCCCTGCCCTTTCTCTGCAATCTTTGATTCCCTTACTGATCAAGAATTTATCTCTACACCAACTCACCAAACATCATCCTATCCAAAACCACCTGCCTACCCTATCCCTGTAACTCTAGCTAATCTACCTAACCTGCACACCCCCAGACACTATGGCAATTTAGCATGGGCAGTCCACTTAACCTGCGCATCTTTGCACTGTGGGAGATAACTCCACACAGGTAGAGGGTGGAATCAAACCCACGTCCCTTGCGTTGTAGGCAGCAGTGCTAGCCACTGAGTCACTGTCAAACCCCATAAGAACCACATATTTCAATGAGATCACCCCTCATTCTTCTAAATTCCTGAGAGTAGAATCCCAAACTGCTTAGCCTTTACTTGTAAGATAATCCATCCACACCAGGGCATAAATTAATAACTTTGTAATGGGTTGGTGTAGAAAGCTGCAGTAAGAAGGAAGATGTGCAGAAACCACAGATGTTCACCAGACAGGATTCAATAAGAAGCTTAAAATATGGCAGGACAGAATGCTTGCTACGGAAATACTATTACCTAGATATCAGCATAACAGATGAACACATGGCTTACATACATCATGTTAACAGAATCCTGTAGATCAAAGTGAATCAAGCAGGTTTAGTTAATGGTTGTTTGTTCATCTTAAAATAAGCTATGCAAAGGACTCGGGTGGAAAGAACCATGATCAGAAGTATGTAAAGTGTAACATTACCATCTACTGGCATTGTAGCATATGACAGTCTCAGAATTTCAGGACCAATCTGCCCTTCCATAGTTAAATTAGGGATCTGACAACTGTATTAATGAGGTTATGGGATCCTGGTAACTTCAGGATTTTTTGTTCTTGGTGCAAAAAACTTTGTATTCATTCCAGCCAGTAGGAGCAAGTTTGATATAATTCTAACCACAGCAAGGTGATACTATTTTTCATTATTAGAGATTTTGCCTTTCCAGTAACTTCAATCTTTATAAAATGATACACTAAACACACCATTCTGAAACACAACTGAACAAGATACACTTAAAAGAGCGAAATGGATATTTGATTAGGGAAGAAACTGGGAGAAAGACATTATGTGGTGCAATTCCAATCTACGTGTGCCAACCATGACCAGATGTCTCCTGTTGGACAGCTTTTGCATTGTGACAAATAGCAAGTATATTAACAAACTCAGAGGCTATTTCAGACACAGCCCTGGCAAAAAGCTTAAAAATAATTATATGTAGGAGTCACCAGTAAAACAGATTAAAGAGAGAAAACCTGTGACAGAATGCTGACTTGCACTGCTCCCATCAAGACCCAAACACATTCTCTCAGAAATTATGCCAAATAAAATATCCACATGCCACGTGTAAATAAACCTCAGGAACTCACCTCAGGAACGTAAGAGATTTGATGGTTGAAAGCGTATCTAGATCACCCTGTAGGGACAGATAGAAGATGAGAATAAACATTGATAAAATTCCCAAATGGATGGTAGAATGAGAGTTAAATTTTGAGCTTATACTGCACAATTGAAAAACCCATACTATATCCACCAGCTGTTACTCATAAGGACAGGCAGGTATGCAGCATAAAGAAAGGGCCTTTGTGTGGCACAATGGTAGAGTCCTTACTCTTGGACCAAGAGATCCAGATTCAAGTCCCACCTGCTCCAGAGGTGTGTAATAACATCTCTGAACAGATTGGCTAGAAAAGTAAGTTAAATAAAAAACATAGGGGTTCTTGTGACAGTGATAGTGTCACTATCTCTGAGCTAGGAGGCCTGGGTTCAGGTTCTACTTGTCCCACTTGAACATGTTGATTAGAAAATATCTGTGATACAAGTTACTGTCTGACATATATAGAAATTATATTTTAGGGCACTCTTGTGGTGCAGTGGTAGCATCTGTACTCGTGAGCAGAGGGGCCAGGGTTGAAGCTACACCTACTCCAAAGGTGTGTAACAACATATATGATCAGATTGGCTAGAAAAATAGATTAAATATAAACAAAAATCGGCATAAAGAACCTGTTCCACTAAATTAGACAATGCTTTATCCTCATCTAAACTTCAGTTACCAAACTCAGTTCCATACTCCCCAATTTCCTTGCACAGCAAAAACTTACCTGTCTCACAGCGGAAACTCTCAAGTGACTTCCAACCTTTCATGGGAGGATTTCAGATTTCCATCCTGTGTAAAGAGCTTCCTGACATCAAACTTCCTGGCTCTAATTTTAAAGGTTATGTCCCCTTCGTATGGACTCTCCAACTAAGGGAATAATTTCTCGTCATAATCCTTTAATCATCGACAACATCTCAGTTAGATTGCATTTTAATTTTCTGTAAGTGGAAATATAAACTTGATCTATGAAACCTGCTCTCCTGAAGTTTTGCCCCAGTATTATACAAGTTGTCCTGGTGCAACGCAACAGTTGTATTCCTCTGCAACCTGATGCTATTGAAAATCACATTATGGAAAACTGCTGTAGAAAATTATTAATAGACTGTTTTGCACATCTTTTCATATATTTATATGCCATTGATTATCTGATCCATTCAAATTTTCCAATGGAACAACTACCATGGGAATTTCCCCAATCAATGGATGCAAAATTGTAGAAAATCTTTAATCCAAGTTTAAGAGAACAAAACAAACATGCATTTACATAAATCACTTTATAATCTTTGACATTCCAAAGGAGTATTTACATGTGTAGTTTTACTAAAACCAGTTTCCTCACAGCAAGTTTCTACACATAGCAAAGTCATAATGAGCATCTGGATTTGTGTTTGAAGAGCAAAGTATGAGCCATACCAAAGTGGCCCTTCCCTACTTCAAATGGATCTTTAACAGTGAGAACCAGAAGCCCCATTGAACATCTCATCCAAAATATTGCATAACTGACACCAGACCATTCCCTGAGAATTATACAACCTAGATTCTTCATTCAAGGTCTCTGGACTTGAACCAACAATGTTCTAATTGGAGCGCTACCATCATGCCTGCCAGACCAGCAGTGGAACGCTCCATTATCTGAGTGGACCTTTCAAATGCATCAAGAAACATGAGATTGTCAAGGACGTGGCACAGTAATTCAGAACAGGGGAGATTGAGTATTGTTGCATATTGTTGACAACATTCGTGTTAATCACATTTCAAAAACATGTGCAACTTACCAGCTCCTGTAAATTGTTGTTGGTGAGTACCAACTCCCGCAGATTGGGCAACGCCTGCTCGAGACCTTCACCTATCCGACTGAAGCAAAGACTGATTTTAAAAACTGTTCAACACCCTTCCGTTTTAAAAATCCTTCTGCTAACACTTTGCACAGTACTTCAACATTGCTGAAAAAGACATTGACTTGATATAGTCTCAAAATTGTAAAGCATTCCTGGATTTTTTGAAGTATCCTATGCTATAATGAGATACAGCCAACAGACGTTAAACATTCGACTGCAAAGTTTCTTACAGACTGCTTATTCAGACATCAATATGGCACTCGTATAGCAAGTTTGCCTTCAGTAAAACCAATATTCCACCCTCCAGAAACAAACTTTGCAAAACTCAACATTCCTCGCAAAAGTCTGAAAAAGCAAGGCAAGGGATTTTTGTTGATTCAGCAGTTGTGACTAGGAGGTACTAGGATATTCAGCCTTGGGGGCTGAGGGTGCATCACCTGGGAGCTCTGGGGACAGCAGGAAGGCCAAAAAACACAGAAGGTTTGGGACTTGGAATTAGGAATGCAGAGTACCTGAGAATGCAGAAATGAAAGGCACGAAATGATAGATGCAGGTTCAGTTATAACATTTAAAAGACATTTAGGTAAGTACACGATTAAGAAATGTTTGGAAAGTTATAAGCTCATGAAGGTGGGACTAGCTTAGTTTGGGATTATGGTCTTCACAGGCTGGTTGGACTAAAAGGTCTGTTTCCACACTGTATGACTCTATGAGATGCACATCTAGCAGGGTGAAGAGAAAAGATTTTTTTAAAAACAGCAAAAATGGAAGTAATTGCTCTGGTCTGGAACCACAGCCAAACAGGTACACAAATAACTTGGTAAGAGTGCAAATTATGGAGGTCTGGTTACACTAGTAAATGGGAAACAGGACATGGGTTGGGCGATAGTAAAAAGGCATCAAGTATTAAGGCTTGTGGTCCTGTGTTGGGATAATGATGATTTAGGAAGGGTGGAATCAGCATGAAACAAGTTGTAGCCATTTTAAAAATGATCTTATTTGCATTGCTGCAAGGTGGTTTGAAACATGAAATAGCATTTTGGTTTTAATAATGAAATTTGACAAATTTTGAAATCTCAATTGTGCATGAGTTTCTTTTAGTTTCTTACAGTGCTAAATCATCTACCTCAATATAAAAGATTAGAACAATTTCAACCAGTTTTTGTACAAAGTAATGAAAATATTGAAGGTAGAAGACAGATGATGGTGGTAGAGGGTTGCCTTTCAGACTGGAGGCCTGTGCCCAATGGTGTGCCACAAGGATCAGTGCTGGATCCATTGCTTTTTGTCATTTATGTAAACCATTGGGATGTGAACATATGAGGTATAGTTAAATTTGCAGGTGACACCAAAATTGGAGGTGTTTTGGAAAGCGAAGGAAGTTACCTCAGAGTACAATCGGATCTTGATCAGATGGGCCAAAAGGCCAAGGGATAGCAAATGGAGTTTAATTTAGATAAGTGTGAGGTGCTGTATTTTGGGAAGGCAAATCACAGCAGGGATTATACACTAAATGGTAAGGTCCTAGGGAGCGTTCCTAAACAAAAAGACCTTGGAGTGCAGGTTCGTAGTTCCTTGAAAATGGAGTCGCAGGTAGTTAGCATAGTGAAGGCAGCATTTGGTATGCTTTCCTTTATTGATCAGAGCATCGAGCATCAGAGTTGGGAGGTCATGTAGCTGCTATAAAGGACATTGGTTATGCCACTTTTGGAATATTGTGTGTAATTCTGCTCTCCCTCCTATAGGAAGGATGTTGTGAAACGTGAAAGGGTTGAGAAAAGATTTACATAGATGTTGCCAGGTTTGGAGGGTTTGAGCTATAGGGAGAGGCTGAATAGGCTGGGACTGTTTTCCCTGGAGCAGAGGCTGAGGGGTGACTTTATACAGATTTGTAAAATCACGAGGGGCATGGATAGGATAATTAAACAAAGTCTTTTCCCTGGGGTAGAGGGCATAGATTTAGGGTGAGAGGGGAAAGATTTAAAAGGAACCTTAGGGACAACTTTTTCAGATAAATGGTGGTGCATGTGTGGAATGAGCTGCCAGAGGAAGTGGTGGAGGCTGGTACAATTACAGCATTTAAAAGGCATCTGGATGGGTACATGAATAGGAAAGGTTTAGAGGGATATGGTCAAGTGCTGGCACATGAGACTAGATTAGGTTAGGATATCTGGTCAGCATGGATGAGTTGAACTGAAGGCTCTTTTTCAGTGCTGTACATCTCTATGGCTCCATGCATTTTTTTTTGGGGGGGGGGGTCAGCCTTACAAGCTGGTTTATTCCTCAGTTTGGTTGGTTTAACCAATACATATCACGGGTAGTTATAAATAAACATTTCAGTGACGTTTATACAGTTTGCTTCCAAGTGCAGTTGAAGTAAGGATTACCCACATTTGAATGTGTGGAGTAACCCATAACAGAAGTGAGCATTTACAAATTAGTGAATCTGGTTTAGAACTTGCACAAGTGATTGGAGATCATAAGCAGATACGAGGAAGTTACCTAACAGGTAGTATGTGACTATTGCTGCCTTTCAAGGGTCTGTGTTGGGGCTACAGTGGGTCACAGTATGCTGGGTGGCATTGTATACATAACATTGCAAAGTATAGAGTCATAAAGATGCACAGCACAAAACTGTTTCGGTCCAACTCGTCCACTTAGAACAGTACAGCACAATACAGGCCCTTCAGCCCTCAATGTTGTGAACATCTTTTATCCTGCTCTAAGATCAAACTAATCTACGTACTTTTATTTTTAAAACTGTCATTCATATTCCTATCCAAGAGTCGCTTAAATGTCCCTAATGTATCTGACTCTACTACCACTGCTGGCAGTACATTCCACACACCCACCACTCTCACTAAAGAATGTAACTGACATCTCCCTGACTCTTTCCTCTAATCACCTGAAAATTATGCCCCCTCGTGATAGCCATTTCTGCCCTGGGAAAAAGTCTCTGGCTATCCATTCTATCTATGCCTCTCATCTTGTACACCTCTAACAAGTTCCCTCTCATCCTTCTTTCAGTAAATGGACAAAAGTGTGGAAGGTCTAATTTAATACAGGCAAGTGTTGAGTTATCTACATTAGTGTTAAAAAGGATAGATGAGTATTTTCTAAATGGTGAAAGAGTTGAAATAGTGATGTCCCTTAACGCTAACCATCTACAATCATTGTGTGACAGCATCTGTGAAAAAAAATCAGTGATAATGTCCCTTTAAATGAAGAGTCACCATAGCTGAAACGTTTCTCTTCATAGACGTTGTCAGACGTGCTGAGCTTTTCCAGCAACTTCTGTGTTATGTTTCTGATTTACAACATCAGCAATTCTTTCAGTTTTTATTTCACAACCATCAGGCACTTGCCTACAGTCAATTTACAGTGTGAGAATGTGCAAGGCTGAGAGATCTGCTTTGGAATCCTCTCTCCCTTACCAGATACGGTTGTTGTTCAGCAGTAAACTTTTCAATCTCCGCAATAACGGGAAACCATCCAGTTTACGGATTTCATTGTCAGAGAAGTCAATACAGTCAAACTGATCCAGAGTCGCCCCCAGATTCTCTATAACTGGAATCTTGTAACCTACAAAACAAACACAGCGAAAGCCATCAATGGCTCAACAGCTTGAAAGAATAAGGGTAGGGTAGGGGCAAGAGGAAGAGGGTGGGAATGGGAAGGCAAAGGTGTGGATAAAGGTGTGTGGAAGGGGAACAAGGTATGGGGGATGACCTATGTGGAGAAGGTGTGGGGGGGGGCAAGAGGGGAAGGTGTGGGGGGGGGCAAGAGGGGAAAGTGTGGGGGGGGGCAAGAGGGGAAAGTGTGGGGGGGGGGGCAAGAGGGGAAAGTGTGGGGGGGGGCAAGAGGGGAAAGTGTGGGGGGGCAAGAGGGGAAAGTGTGGGGGGGGGCAAGAGGGGAAAGTGTGGGGGGGGCAAGAGGAGAAAGTGTGGGGGGGGGCAAGAGGAGAAAGTGTGGGGGGGGCAAGAGGAGAAAGTGTGGGGGGGGGGCAAGAGGAGAAAGTGTGGGGGGGGCAAGAGGAGAAAGTGTGGGGGGGCAAGAGGAGAAAGTGTGGGGGGGGCAAGAGGGGAAAGTGTGGGGGGGGGCAAGAGGGGAAAGTGTGGGGGGGGGCAAGAGGGGAAAGTGTGGGGGGGGGCAAGAGGGGAAAGTGTGGGGGGGGCAAGAGGGGAAAGTGTGGGGGGGGGCAAGAGGGGAAAGTGTGGGGGGGGGCAAGAGGGGAAAGTGTGGGGGGGGCAAGAGGGGAAAGTGTGGGGGGGGGCAAGAGGGGAAAGTGTGGGGGGGGCAAGAGGGGAAAGTGTGGGGGGGGGCAAGAGGGGAAAGTGTGGGGGGGGCAAGAGGGGAAAGTGTGGGGGGGCAAGAGGGGAAGGTGTGGGGGGGCAAGAGGGGAAGGTGTGGGGGGGCAAGAGGGGAAGGTGTGGGGGGGCAAGAGGGGAAGGTGTGGGGGGGCAAGAGGGGAAGGTGTGGGGGGGCAAGAGGGGAAAGTGTGGGGGGGCAAGAGGGGAAAGTGTGGGGGGGCAAGAGGGGAAAGTGTGGGGGGGCAAGAGGGGAAAGTGTGGGGGGGCAAGAGGGGAAAGTGTGGGGGGGCAAGAGGGGAAAGTGTGGGGGGGCAAGAGGGGAAAGTGTGGGGGGGCAAGAGGGGAAAGTGTGGGGGGGCAAGAGGGGAAAGTGTGGGGGGGCAAGAGGGGAAAGTGTGGGGGGGCAAGAGGGGAAAGTGTGGGGGGGCAAGAGGGGAAAGTGTGGGGGGGCAAGAGGGGAAGTGTGGGGGGGCAAGAGGGGAAAGTGTGGGGGGGCAAGAGGGGAAAGTGTGGGGGGGCAAGAGGGGAAAGTGTGGGGGGGCAAGAGGGGAAAGTGTGGGGGGGCAAGAGGGGAAAGTGTGGGGGGGCAAGAGGGGAAAGTGTGGGGGGGCAAGAGGGGAAAGTGTGGGGGGGGGGGGCAAGAGGGGAAAGTGTGGGGGGGAAGAGAGTGGAGGCGATGGAAATAAATGGGGGCAAAGTAGGGTCGGGAAGAGGGTGAATTGGGGAGGACAAGGCGAACCGCGCTTTTGAAGTCCGGCCCCAGCCAGCCTCAGCCCTAAGGCCAGGCCTGACGAACCTCCGAGTTTCTCCGACTCTTTCTTACCGCGAAGATCGAGCTCCCGGTCCCGCACCGGGTTTGTGTATTGAGCGGCCAACTCAATAAGCTCCGCCGTCAGCTTCACCATGATGGTCGTCACTCCCACACTGCTCCCCGGCCCGGGTGCTGCCCTCACTCCCACACTGCTCCGCGGGCCGGGTGCTGCCCTCACTCCCACACTGCTCCGCGGCCCGGGTGCTGCCCTCACTCCCACACTGCTCCGCGGCCCGGGTGCACTCTGACACTGTGCACTGAGGATCGCTGGGATGAACTGGGAGACAGTGATCATAGATGTGCTCCGACGCTCCAGGGAAAACAGCCCCATCCTGTTCAGCCCCTCCCTACAGCTAACATCCTCCAACTATGGCAATAGGAGAAAGTGAGGACTGGAGATCAGAGCTGAAAACTGTGTTGCTGGAAAAGCGCAGCAGGTCAGGGCAGCATCCAAGGAACAGGAGAATCGACGTTTCCTGAAGAAGGGCTTCTGCCCGAAACGTCGATTCTGTTCCTTTGATGCTGCCCTGACCTGCTGCGCTTTTCCAGCAACACAGTTTTCAACTCTGGCAATATCCTTTTAATCTTTTCTGAACCCTTTCAAGTTTCGCATTTTGCAAGATGTCACCATCTATTTCCCTACAGTCTATATCTTCCATATCCTTTTCCACAGTAAATACTGATGCAAAATACTCGTTTCATATCTACTCCATTTTCTGCGGCTCCACACAAAGGTCACCTTGTTGATCTTTGAGGGGCCCTATTCTCTCCCTAGTTACCCTTTTGTCCTTAATGTATTTGTAAAAACCCTTTGGATTCTCTTTAATTCTATTTGCCAAAGCTATCTCATTTTTGCCCTCCTGATTTCCCTCTTAAGTATACTCCCACTGCCTTTATACTCTTCTAAGGTTTCACTCGATCTATCCTGTCTATACCTGACATATGGTTCCTTCTTTTTCTTAACCAATCTTTCCATTAGGAAGGAGACCAGAATTGCACACAACATTCCAACAGTGTCCTAACCAGTGTCCTGTATGGCCACAATATGACCTCCCAACTCCTGTACTCAATACTCTGACTAATAAAGGAAAGCATACCAAACACCTTCTTCACTATCCTATCTACCTGCGACTCCACTTTCAAGGAGCTATGAACCTCCAAGGTCTCTTTGTTCAGCAACACTCCCTAGGACCTTACCATTAAGTGCATAAGTCCTGCTAAGATTTGCTTTCCCAAAATGCAGCTCCTCGTATTTATCTGAATTAAACTCCATCTGCCATTTCTCAGCCCATTGGCCCATCTGGTCAAGATCCTGTTGTAATCTGAGGTAACCCTCTTCGCTGTTCATTTCACCTCCAATTTTGGTGTCATCTGCAAACTTACTAATTGTACCTCTTATGCTCACATCCAAATCATTTATATAAATGACAAAGAGTAGTGGACCCAGCACCGATCCTTGTGGCAGTCCTTTGGTCACAGGCCTCCAGTCTGAAAAACAACCCTCCACCACCACCCTCTGCCTTCCACCTTTGAGAAAGTGCTGTATCCAAATGGCTAGTTCTACCTGTATTCCGTGAGATCTAACCTTGCTAATCAGTCTCCCATGGGGAACCTTGTCAATCGCCTTACTGAAGTCCATACAGATCACACCTACTACTCTGCCCTCATCAATCTTCTTTGTTGCTTCTTCAAAAAACTCAATCAAGTTTGTGAGACATGATTTCCCACACACAAAGCCATGTTGACTATCCCTAATCAGTCCTTGTCTTTCCAAATGCATGTGCATCCTGGCCCTCAGGAATCCCTCCAACAATTTGCCCACCACCGAGGTCAGGCTCATTGGTCTATAGTTCCCTGGCTTGTCCTTACCACCTTTCTTAAACAGTGGCACCACGTTAGCCAACCTCCAGTCTACTGGCA
Source organism: Chiloscyllium plagiosum (assembly GCF_037043375.1). Classification (NCBI taxonomy): domain Eukaryota; kingdom Metazoa; phylum Chordata; class Chondrichthyes; order Orectolobiformes; family Hemiscylliidae; genus Chiloscyllium; species Chiloscyllium plagiosum. The sequence goes on from NW_028270177.1 coordinate 42,173,842, forward strand.
CCTCACCTGTGACTATCAATGATACAAATATCTCAGCAAGGGACCCAGCAATCACTTCTCTAGCTTCCCACACCTGATCAGGTCCTGGGGATTTATCCACCTTTAACCATGTCAAGACATCCAGCACTTCCTCCTCTGTAATCTGGACATTTTGCAAGATGTCACCATCTATTTCTCTCCAGTCTATATCTTCCATATCCTTTTCCACAGTAAAAACTGATGCAAAATATTCGTTTCGTATCTCCCCCATATTCTGTGGCTCCACGCAAAGGCCGCCTTGCTGATCTTTGAGGGGCCCTATTCTCTCCCAGTTATCCTTTTGTCCTTAATGTATTTCTAAAAAACCTTTGGATTCTGCTTAATTCTATTTGCCAAAGCGATCTCATGTCCCCTTTTTGCTATCCTGATTCCCCTTTTAAGTATACTTCTATTGCCTTTATACTCTTCTAAGGATTCACTCATTCTATCCTGTCTATACCTGACATATGCTTCCTTCTCTTTCTTAACCAAATCCTCAATTTCTTTAGTCATCCAGCATTCCCTATACCTACCAGCCTTTCCTTTCACCCTGACAGGAATAAACTTTCTCTGGAGTGAGTTTTGAGAAGATTTGTCGCTCAGGTTGTGGTTCTGAATGTAGGTTTGCTCGCTGAGCTGGAAGGTTAATTTCATATGGAAATGAACTGCCCAGCTCAGTGAGCAAACCTAAATCCAGAACTTTCCCTGGATTCTCATTATCTCATTTCTAAAGGCTTCCCACATTCCAGCTGTCCCATTACCTGCGAACATCTGCCCCCAGTCAGCATTTGAAAGTTCTTGCCTAATACTGTCAAAATTGGCCTTTCTCCCTTTTAGAACTTCAACTTTTAGATCTGGTCTATCCTTTTCCATCACTATTTTAAATCTAATAGAATTATGGTCACTGGCCCCAAAGTGCTCCCCCACTGACACCTCAGTCACCTGCCCTGCCTTATTTCCCAAGGGTAGGTCAAGTTTTGCACCTTCTCAAGTAGGTGCGACCACATATTGAATCAGAAAAATTTCTTGTATACAGTTAACAAATTTCCTTCCATCTAAACCCTTAACACTATGGCAGTCCCAGTCTATGTTTGGAAAGTTAAAATTCCTTACCATAACCACTCTATTATTCTTACAGATAGCTGAGATCTCCTTACAAATTTGTTTCTCAATTTCCCTTTGACTATTAGGTGGTCTATAATACAATCCCAATAAGGTGATCATCCTTTTCTTATTTCTCAGTTCCACCCAAATAACTTCCTTGGATGTATTTGTGGGGATATCTTCCCTCAGTACAGTTGTAATGCTATCCCTTATCAAAATGCTGCCCTTGTCCTTCTGGTTGGAAGGTGCTGTCTGAGGAGCTTTTCTGAATTTGTCCAGTGCATCTTGTAGATAGGACACACTGCTGCTACAGAGAACCAGTCGTGGAAAGCGTGAATGTTTCTGATGTGATGCAAATCAAGCAGACTGTTTTGTGCTGGATGGTGTCATCACATTTCTGACTTGTACTGCATAGATTGCATGCCATGCTCCAGCTTCAGTCTCACCACAGCCACATACAATTGTAGAAACACTCCCTTTTTCCTGAATTCCAATTCCTTGCAGTAATGGCGAACATGTACTGAGGAATTACAATAGCCTTTATTATCAAATGTAGTGAGAAGTTTATAGCTTGCCAATTACTGTGCCAACTTAGATACAAAAGTACCTACGCACAGCTTCTTTTTTTACAAGATTTTAGACAATACGGAAATAAAATGTCCAGCTTTACACAAAAGAGTTCAGTACAGCAGACCACGCTAGCATTTAGTTTCCAGTCCACAATGGACCCTGCTCCACACCATGCTGGGAGCTTGCTGCAGGAGGCTGGAAGGTTGTCATGCCATGCCAGGAGGGCCCTACAGGAGGAGGCTGCTGTGCTGGGCTGAAGGTCATCATGTCACATTGGGAGGCCACTGCGTCAGACCAGGAGGATGCACAACATGCCTAGAGGCCATTGCACCGGGCTACTGTGCCCAGCTGGGAGTCATCGTTCACTGGAGGCTGAGGACCATCGGTCCTCGCTGCAGGCCAGGAGTTGAAGGGGAGAAAAAAGGAAAAGAAAAAGAAAAAGATACTAGGAGGAAGAAAAAGAGAAGAGAAAGACAAGAAGAAGAGCAGGTGCAGTGGACGAACTCTGGCCAGATCATTCTACTCTATTGTCATCTTGCAACAATCAATGGTCACTTGCTCTGAAACATTAATTCTGATTTCTCTCCACAGATGCTGCCAGACCAACTGAGCCTTTGCAGCAATTTGTTTTTGTTTTTTATTTAGAGCATCTGAAATTTTTTTAGTTTTTATGAAATTTATACTTCTAAGTGCTTGCTGTACTAGTGTGCTGACTTTTTTGTCTGAGTGTCAACATTTACAAGTTACATGTGCTTTAAAAGTATTTTAGAACATAGAACAGTACAGCCCTTCGGCCCTTGATGTCATGCTGACCTATTGTCCAACTCTAAGATCAAACTAACCTATGTACCCTACATTTTACTGTAATTCAAGCTAACCTATATACCCTACGGTTTACTATCTTACATATTTTATTTTTCTATTTTTATGAACGGATGTAAAATACCACTAAGCTTCCTATACTGAACTTTCCACACTATTGCTGACTCAATAATCTGTCTATGTCTCCTTATAGCCTTCTTGTGGCCTCCTCAAAACTCCCACCCGCTTTTGTCTTGAGCCTTTTGAGGGACATTGTAGTTAGTCCTACCCCTTTCTTCACGCAGCAGAGGTTATGACCATAATCAAGATTATGGTTATGACCATAATCCTATATGACCAGATGTCTGAGGCCAACACTTTGCTGTCTGAGATAGGCAAAGCCCAAGGATGAAAGTTGGAACCTTCCTGGTAAATGCATTGAGTACCTCAAGTGCAAAGCATTCACCATGGAAAAGCAATACAATGTTTAGGATTTTTTCCAGAATACCCAAAAAGGTGTGCATCACAATTTCACAAGAGCAGTTTCACCAGATGAGTCAAATAAAATTCTGGCTCTATACCATTCAATCACTGTGTATTATCTCCGCCCAACTCAACCCATTGGTCAGATTGGCAGATGGAGTTTAACCCTCAATGTGAGGTGATGCACTTTAGATGAAGAAAGAAGAATGGCAGAACACGAGGAAGCTCAGGAATAGCAGGATTTTGGGACACTTGTCCACAGAACCCGAAAAGTGGCACTAATATGGTAGTGAAAATCACATTTACCTCCTAATCAGTCCAGGCATAGATTATTATAGGCCATATGGGAGCTGTAGTTGGAGTATTATGTGCGGTTTTTGTCACTACATTGTGGATGTGATTGCATTGGAGGAAATGTGAAGATGATTCACCAGGATGTTGCCTGGGATGGAGCATTTAGCAATGAAGAGAGGCTGGATAAGCTCTGTTGTTTTCGTTGGAGCAGAGAAGGTTGAGGGCTGATCAGATAGAGGTGTCTAAGATTATGAAGAGCATGGATAGTGTGAGTAGAAACCAGCTGTTCCCCTGAGTTGAGGGGTCAGAGGCCTACAGCGCAGAGACAGTCCCTTCAGTCCAACTAGTCCATACCAATCACAATCCCAAACTAAACTAGTCCCACCTGCATGTGCTTGGTCCATATCCCTCCGATCCCTTCTTATTCATGTACTTATCTAAATGTCTTTTAAATGTTGTAACTGTACCCCAATCCATCACTTCCTACAGAATTTCATTTAGAAAAGTAGCTCTTCATATCCTTTTCAAATCTTTGTCTTCTCATCTTAAAATTATGCCCCCGGTCTAGAAGTCCCTACTAGAGGGAAAAGATATTTGTCATTCACCTTATATATACCCCTCATAATTTTATAAGCATCCATAAGGTCACCTTTCAACCTCCTAGGCTCCAGTGAAAAATGTCCCAACCTATTCAGCATCTCCCAATAACTCAAACCTTCCATTCCTGGCAACATATTGGTAAATCTTTTCTGAACTGTCTCCAGCTTATTAATATAATTCCTATAACAGGGTGACCAGAACTGGGCACAGTGTTCCAAAAAAAGGCCTCAACCACATTGTGTACAATCTCAACGTGACTTCCCAACTCCTATACTCAAAGGTCGCAGCAATGAAGACAACTGTGTTAAACGCCCTAACCTCGTCTACATGATGCAAACTTCAAAGAATTATGTACCTGAACCCCAAGGCCTCTCTGTTCTACAACACTCCCCAGGGACCTACTTTGTATTGTGTAAGTCCTCTCCTTGTTTGTTTCACCAGAACACTATACTTCGCATTTATCCAAATTAAGTTCCATCTGTCACTGCTCAACCCATTGACCCAATCAATCAAGATCTCTTTGTACTCTTAGATAACCTTCTTCACTGTCCACTATACCACCAATTCGCAGGCCTTCATTCTGCACAGGTGTCATTTGCGGACTTATAGGAATCATTTATGTAAATGACAAAGAAAAGCAGACCCAGCACTGATCCCTGTGGAACATCGCTGGTCACAGACCTCCAGTCTGCAAAACAATCCTCCACTATTTTAAATGAATGATGTAAACAGAAAAACCATCCACACCAGTATTACCCCCACCCCCCACCCTGACACACCTCTCCCATCAGACAATCCTAGGGTCAGAACAATACCCAGGTTAAGTACAGAGTAAAGCTTGCTCTACTCTTTTAAAACAGAAAAGTAAACATATCCGCAACCCTTGAACCGAAATAAAGTTCCAGTGACTCTCTGGCAAAGAATGAAGACAACTAAAAAATGGATTTCCTCGACTCTGTCCTCATCAACCAAGTTTGGGACAAGGACAATAAGGTATCGAAATGTGGAATAAACATTCCTTGACTCAGTCAAACGAAAGGAAACTAAAAATCAAACCCCCCTCAACTCCGTCCCCACTGAATGCTCTGGAACTTAGACAACAACAGAATAAAGGTCAGAGGGAAAGGTATCTCTACCCATTGTAAATTAAAATAAAGATGCACTGACCCAATCAAGCACTTCTGGGACAGTGACAACACAGGATTAAAATAAAAGGTCCCTTGGCTCTTTCAACCGGTTCAAAGTTGATACAAAGGGAAAATAAAACAGCCCTGTTCCTAGGGCACCAAACCAAAACAAATGTAAACGCAAAATCAAACAGAAGCATGCACTATAGATAGAAAACACTAACCAAATCAGAATATCATTATCCAGGCTGATAATGCACTCCAGCCCCCGCAACGTCCATTGGTCACAAAAGCCTTCATTGTACTGGTGAGCACTGCACATTCCTGCTCCAGTGACACCTGAGCACAGATGTAACCACTGTCTGGACCAGGCCCAGGAGTAAAGCCATGAGAAGGCTCATAGACTTATCCACTACTCCCCGTACTGGGTGTTCATAGATCAGGAATATAGGATTGAAGTGCAATCAAAATTTTAACAGCAGCCCCCTCAAAAACTAAAAAGAGACAGCAACATGAAATACCATTTCTTCCTGTCCATAGATATGTGCATGTGGTCTGGCACCTGGTAAATGTGTTTCTTCGCCGGTTTTATGGGACCAATGTGTGCAGCACTCTCCAGCTCAGACCTCCAATGTAAGAGAGGAGGTCTCCTTTGTAGAGGGCCCTCCACTGCTGGACAGCAAAATGTGGGTGGGGGTGAAGGTGCAACAGCATCAGCCTGGAAAGATAGCACCTCTGCGCCGTTCGAAAGAGCACCAGGAGGATATCCTGAGATGGTTCAGACTGTGGTGTACTGGACTGTGGGGGAGGGTCTGTGGTGTGGGCTGATGTCGAGTTTCAGTTAGACAGGGGTCAGCAGGCCTGAGCCTCATGTGCAAAAGAGGTGTCAAGGCCTAGTGCCTTGCTCCTTAGGCTCTGGATGGTCCGGGTCACGAACCCGGAGGTGAATTGAAGCCCTGGGTGGCAAACTGTGCCAGCGTCATCCAGCCCACTCCTCCACATCCAGCACATTCCCGACTCTACTCGGTCTTGGTTTCTGACCTCTCCCCTCTGTCAGCCAGTGCAAACCACGGTCGAGGAAGAACCTTTTCTGGAGTAGCTGCTCCCTGGTGAGAGCCGCCACTTCTGTAAGAGGAAAATTCTGGTGCGAGCCAATCACTTGACCAGGTCTGAGTAGAAGACAGACAATTCTTGGAAGACAACCTGAGGCCAGGACCACTCCAGGAACAGGATCTGCACGTCATAGTGGAGGCTGTACACTTGATGGAAAAAATACATAATTGAGTGCACCACATTGGAGGAGGCTCAACGTAAAGGTTTTCCTGAAGGTGAAATACTCTCTACCTGGGTGTGAATGCACACCAGCGCCTGACCGTCATCCTCAAGCAGGAGACTCAAAACAACAGCAGTGGTCCAGTGTTGCCTCTTGTCCCAGAAAACTCAACTTTCTCTGCTGGTCATGACAATGCTGGGGGAGGGACCAAAGTGACCAACCAGTACCACAACATGGCAGCCACTAGCTGGTTTATGACCAGCATTTGTGCCCAGAGCAGTCCTGTCCAGCATGCTAGGCAAGTAATAAGGTTCCATGTGGTAGGCTGCTCTGGAAGGTTAGGTTGCATGGAATCCAGGGGAATTTGGATACATATGGTAGGAAGCAGAGGGTAATAGTGGAAGGATGCTTGTCAGACTGGAGACCTGTGACTAATGGAGTGCCTCAGGGGTTGGTGCTGGGCCCATTACTCTTTGTTATCTATATCAATGACTTGGACAAGAATGTACAAGGCATGATTAGTAAGTTTGCAGACCACACTAAAATTGGCAGTATGATGGACTGTGAGGAAGATTATCAGACATTGATCAGCTGGGGAAGTGGGCCAAGAAATGGCAAATGGAGTTTAATATAGATAAGTGTGAGGTCTTGCATTTTCATGGTGAATGGTAAGGCCTTAGGGAGTGTAGTGGAATTGAGGGACCTTGGAGTTCAGGTGTACAGTTCTCTGAAAGTGGAGTCACAGATAGACAGGGCAGTGAAGAAGGCTTTTGGCACACTGACCTTCATCAGTCAGGGCATTGAATATAAAAGTTGGGAACTTATGTTGCGGTTGTACAGGACATTGATGAGGCCGCACTTGGAGTACAGTGTTCAGCTTTGATCACTTTGCTATTGGAAGGATGTTATTAAACTAGAAAGAGGCAGAAGAAATTTATAAAGATATACAGGACTCAAGGCCCTGAGTTATTGGGGAGGTTGGACAAACGTTTCTTTAGACCAGGAGGATGTTGTCATGGATTCTGCAGCCTAGGACAGTGTAGGACTGGTCTGGGTGGATCATGTCATCCAACATGAGTCAAAAGCACCCTGACGAGGATCTCGTAGTTGGTGCTGAGGAGGAGGAGGGAGTCCGGACGACAGTTTTTAACAACAGAGATCCCCCTTAGGCAACAGAGTGATGACTGCCCTGTGCCAAGAAAGGGGCATCTCTCCAGGACCCATATATAGTTGTCTCCCGAGGACATCCCACTCTGAAGAACTCCATTGTCCAGCCCTGGGGACTTGCACCTAGAAAGCCAGTCAAAGGCCGAGCATTGCTTGCAAAAAGTCCTGGAGTTCTCTGTTGGAGATGAGGAAGACCTCATCCATGAGCACCATAGAACATAGAACAATACAGCACAGGAATGGGCCGTTTGGCTCATGATGTTATGCTGAACATGGTGTCAAATTAAACTAATCCCTCCATTCCCTGCATATTCATGTTCTTATCTAGAAGTCACTTAAACGCCCCTTTCGTATCTGTCTCCACCACGTCTCCCTCTGTCTTGTCTAACGTGGTGGTGCTCACGACAGACAACTCATCCTGGTAGTCACTCCTGATCCTTAACCCCTCCCCTGCATAGAGTTGGGGGGGGGGGGGGGGGGGGGGGCGTGGTGGTGGTCCAGGGTCACTGGTTGCACTAGTCACTGCTCCAAATGAGGCCTGTTTGTTCATCACTATTATCCAGGGTTCCCTCAGGGTAATTATCCCTACTGCAGTCCTTGGTCAGCTCAGGAGGTGAGGGGTTTTCAAGGGATGCCACTACCTCTTCCCTGGGGGAGGTGGTATTAGTACCAGATTCTCCCAGTTGCTCAGGCCTGGAGGAGTGGCACCTTTTCCAGGAGTAAAAGGGAGCAAGGTATACCTCCATCTCCCCTCCATCCTGCTGCCTCGTTTCCTTCTTTCTTTTGCATTATGGGTTTGGGGGTGGCAAGGGGCCAGGGGAAACTGGGGGGGGGGGTGGGGGCAATGCCTGCTCACTTCTGTGCTCATCACCAGTGGGCACCTGGCTAGGCTCTAAATCCCATGTTTTCTTGACGGGTCCAGGGTTGCTAACTCATGGAAGGAATCCTTCCCTGGTCTGGGGGCCCATGGTCTCATTGCCATCAAGGGCATGCTCCTGCAAAGCCACCCCCAAGTGTTTAATTTCCCTGTGGATGCTCTCCACCCAACCCACTGGTATCCTTAGCCAATGCAACTCCCTCCTGCAGGGGCTGAGGAGTGTGAGGGAAAGGGTAAAGGTGCCAGCCGTGACTGCTCAGGTGTTGACTGCGTCCTCAGAGGCAGGGCAGTTCCTTCGCTGGTGCCCCATCTCCTTACAGATGTGATACCACACACCCGCCGCCAACCAGAAAATCTGGTACACATCACCTTCATGCCAGAAAGTAAACTTATCCTTCATGACCTCCTCTGGGACCAGGCATATGAAGACCTGCTACAAGAAGGAGTAAACTTGTTTCAGGAGGGTCTCCTTCAGCAGCAGCGCCACACCCAACCTCTCTTCCCCCAGCTGGTACAGATGGGGAGATGGAGCTCAGGTGGCACAAAGAGCAGGTCATTCAATAAAATTACTCTTTGAGCAACTACCTCCAGAGGGTCAACAGGCAAGAATGTCCCACCAGCAGTAAGCCCCTTCACCAGGGTGAGATGCACTGCCCACTCAGTCTTCAGAAAGAATGCCACCTTCCCGTTGGTAACAAGCTGTCGCTTTAAAGGGTTATTTTGTCATGGTTTGTTTTGAAGAAAGGTACTGAACTGGCTACTTGAAGATGACTTAAGTTAACAACTTGTGAGGCCTTTAGTTTTTTTTACAAGTTGGAATAATGGAAGCAGCCTGAATGATCGTGGCCAGCTCTCTCAGATCTAGGTATCTGGGTTTTGGTTTTTACAGTCATTCAGAAGCCTTTGGCAGCTGAAAAGATTTGAAAGCTTCAGTGAATGTCTCTTGGCTGCTATACTCTGAATTTTCTCTTGTTTGCTTGTTTCTCTGAGCTGATCCAAATCCACTGACTAAACCGATCACCCAATTTCTAAGAATCTGTATCCCTCTGCTCCCCACCTACTTATGCATCTATCCAGACACACCTTAAATGCATCAATCATTCCTGCCATCACTACCTCTGCTGGCAACGCATTCCAGGCACCAATCACTCTCTGTGTGAAGTAATTGTCACGTGTATCCCCCTTAAACTTTTTTCCTCTCACCTTGAAAGTGTGACCTCTCGTTATGGAATCCCTCACCCTGGGAAAAAGCTTACCTCTATCCACCTTTCATACCAGGCAACATCCTCGTAAATCTTCTCTGCACCCTTTCCAAAGCGTACTTTTGGTAATGTGGCAACCAGAACTGAACACAATAATCTAAATGCAGCCGAACCAAAGTCCTATACAATTTTAACATGACCTGCCAGCTCTTATACTCAATACCCTGTCCGATGAAGGGAAGCATACCATATGTCTCTTGACCACTCTATCCACCTGTGCAGCCACCTGTGCAGCCACAATGGACCTGAACTCGCAGGTCTCTCTGTTCATCAACTTTTCCCAAGGCTCTGCTGTTTGCAATATAGTTTGCTGAAGAATTAGACTTCTCAAAATGCATCACCTCACATTTGTCTAGATTGAACTCCATCTCCCACTTCTCCGCCCAACTCTCCAGACTATCTATATTCTCCTGTAATCTTTGACAGTCCCCTATGCTTTCTGCTACCAATCTTCATGTCATAGAGTCATGGAGTCATAGTGATGTACAGCATGGAAACAGACCCTTCGGTCCAACCCGTCCATGCCGACCAGATATCCCAACCCAATCTAGTCCCACCTGCCAGCACCTGGCCCATATCCCTCCAAACCCTTCCTATTCATATACCCATCAAATTGCCTTTTAAATGTTGCAATTGAACCAGCCTCCACCTCTTCCTCTGACAGCTCATTCCATAAACATACCACCGTCTGTGTGAAAAAGTTGCCCCTTAGGTCTCTTTTATATCTTTCTCCACTCACCCTAAACCTATGCCCTCTAGTTCTGGACTCCCTGAGCCCAGGGAAGAGACTTTGCCTATTTATCCTATCTATGCCTCTCATAATTTTTTTAAACTTCTATAAGATCACCCCTCAGCCTCCGATGCTCCATGGAAAAAAGCCCCAGCCTGTTCAGCCTCTCCCTATAGCTCAAATCCTCCAACCCTGGCAACATCCTTGTAAATCTTTTCTGAACTTTTTCAAGTTTCACAACATCATTCCAATAGGAAGGAGACCAGAATTCCACGCAATATTCCAACTGTGGCCTAATCAATGTCCTGTACAACAGCAACATGACTTCCCAACTCCTGTACTCAATACTCTGACCAATAAAGGAAAGCATACCAAACACCTTCTTCACTATCTTATCTACCTGTGACTCCACTTTCAAGGAGCTATGAACCTGCACTCCAAGGTCTTCTTGTTCAGCAACACTCCCTAGGACCTTACCATTAAGTGTATAAGTCCTGCTTTCCCAAAATTACTGATCAGACCACCAATGCCCTCTTCTAGATCATTTATGTATATCACAAACAACAGTGACCCAGCATTGATCCCTGTGGATCACCACTGGTCACCTTTCTCTATTTTGAGAAACTCCATTCAACTAGGACAGCACGGTGGCACAGTGGTCAGCACTGCTGCCTCACAGCGCCAGAGACCCGGGTTCATTTCACGCCTCAGGCAATTGTCTGTGTGGAGTTTGCACATTCTCCCCGTGTCTGCATGGGTTTGCTCCGGTTTCCTCCCACATTCCAAAAATGTGCAGGTTTGGTGAATTGGCCATGCTAAATTGTCTAGTGTGAGATGTAGGGGAATGGATCTGGGTGGGTTGCAATTGGAAGGTCGGTGTGGACTTGTTGGGCCGAAGGGCCTGTTTCCACACTGTAAATAACCTAATCTACTACTCTCTGCCTCCTGTTGCTCAACCAGTTCTTTATTCATTTAGCTAGAACACCCTGCACACCATGTGACTTTACCATGGGGAACCTTATCAAACACCTTACTAAAGTCCATGTATATGACGTCTACAGCCTTTCCTTCAACTTGGACACTTTCTACAGGCTCACTGGTCTGTAGTTACCTGGAATATCCATAATACCCTTCTTGTACAGGGGGACAACATTAGCAACTCTCCAGACCTCCAGCCTTCACCAGTGTTTAAGCATGCTACGAAGATATCTGTCAGGGCCCCAGCTATTTTGTCTCTCACCTCCCTCAGCGATCTCCCTCAAACCCCATCTGGTCCCAGGGATTTATCCACCTTAATATCCTTTAGCCTACCCAACACATCTACCCTCCTTATGTCGACGTTATCCAGAGTAAAGAAATTTCTATCTCTAATCTCAACATTCATAATGTCCCATCAATGAACACTGATGCAATGTAATCATTGAGAATCTCACCCATTTTCCCAGGTTCGACACACAACCTTCCTTCCTTATCCTTTATTGGACCAACCCTTTCTCTTGTTACCCTCTTGCTTCTTAGATATGAATAAAAGACTTTGGAATTCTCCTTAATTCTGCTCACTAAAGTTATTTCATGATCCCTTTTAGCTCGCTTGATTAAGATTGGTCCTACTCTCCTGATATTCCTTCAAGGCCCGTTCTGTTCTTAGCTGCCTGGACCTAATTGTCCACTTCTCTTTGCCTCTTGGCTAGTCGTACAATTTCTCCTGTCATCCATTGTTTACAAATCTTGCCTTCCCTATTCCTTTTTTCAAGGGGATATGCCTATCCTGCACTATCTTCAACCTATCTTTGAATGCCTCCCGCATATCATATGTGGACTTCCATCAAATAGCTGTGTCCAATTCACATTTCCCAGCTCCTGCCAAATTTTGATATAATCGACCTTTGCCCAGTTCAGTACTCCTCCTTAGGTCTACACTCATCTTTGTCTACAAATATTCTAATACTTACAGAATTGTGGTCACTATTCCCAAAGAAATCCCCCACTGCGACTTCCACCACCTGGCCTAGCTCATTCCCCAATATGGCCCATTCCCTCGTCAGACTATTGACATATTGCTCTAGAAAACTCTCCTGAACACTCCTTGCACATTCTGCCCCATCCAGACCTCTGACACTAAGTATATCCCAGTCAATGTTGTGAAAATTAAAATCTCCCATCACCACCACTTCACCATCTTTTCATAATCTGTTTACCTATTTGTTCTTCTCCCTCACGCTCACTGATGGGAGGCCTGTAGTACAGCCCCAACAATGTAACTGCATGCTTCTTATTTCTCAGCTCTACCCATAATGCCTCACTGCTCAAGCCCTCCATAGCATTTTCCTTTAGCACAACCATGATATCATCCCTGGCCAGCAATGCAACTCCTCCCCCTCTTTTACTTCTCTTCCTGTCCTGTCTGAAGCATCTATAACCTGGAACATTTAGTTGCCAATCATGCCTTTCCTTTAACCAAGTCTCTGTGATCGCAATAACATCATACTCCCAGGCACCAATCCAAGCCCTAAGTTTGTCTGCCTTACCCAATATACTCTGTGCATTAAAGTGTATGCACTTCAGATCATCAGTTCCTTTGCATTCATCTGCTCTCTGCCTACTCTTCCCCTTGGTACTGCTAACTTCATGATTCTGTTCCTTACTGTCTCTAGTTTCCACCTCACTGTCTACTAGTCTTCTCTTCTGGTTCCCAGCCCCCTGCCATATTAGTTTAAACCCTCCCCAACAGCAGTAGCAAAAACTCCCCCAAGGACATTAGTTCCAATCTTGTTCAGGTGTAGACTGCCCAATTTGTAATAGTCCCACCTTCCCCAGAACTGATCCCAATGTCCCACAAATCTGAACCCCTCCCTCCTACATCATCTCTCAAGCCATGTGTTCATCCTGCCTATTCTTTCATTTCTATCCTGGCTAGCACGTGGCACAGTTAGCAATCCTGAGATCGCTACCTTTGAGGTCCTCCTCTTTAACTTCTCTCCTAGTTCCCTGAATTCTCTTTCATGTCCTCATCTCATTTTTTGCTTATTTCATCGGTGTCCGTATGCACCACAACAACTGGCTGTTCACCCTTCCCTTTCAGAATGCTCTGCAACCGATCGGTGACATCGCTGACCCGAGCACCTGGGAGGCAACATACCACCCGGGAGTCATTTTTAGCCACAGAACCACCTAGCTACTTCCCTAACAATAGAATCCCTTATGACTATGGCTTACAAGTCTTTTTCATGTCCTTCTGAACAGCAGAGCCCACCATGGTGCCCAATTCACTAAACATGCTATCCATGACCCCCTCAGCATCGCGGTTGTTCCACATTGAGTCCATCCGCAGCTCCAGAGCCGTCATGTGGTCAAACAAGAGCTGCAGCTGGACACACTTATTGCAAGTGTAGGAGTCATGGACGTCAGCCACATCCCTGAGCTCCCACAGCACCCACATGAATGTGCCCCATCCAACATGTTGTCCCATAGTTGCTATCATTCCCCCAACCAGGACCACTACCTCCCCTATTCCAAATAATAGCAGAGAAAAATGACAAAGTCTTCTTAGGCCTTGTCTGCCAGTGCAGTTGCACCCAACAGCCATGTCCTAGTCTGTTACCTAACCCACAGAATAGTTCCCCAAAGGAACTGGACTTCACCAGTTTCCTCATTTCCCCTCCCCCCACTTTACCCCAGTTCCTAACTTCCAGCTCAGCACCACCTGTCCTACCCGCCAATCTTCCTTCCCACCTATCCCCTCCACCCTCCTCTCTGACCTATCACCTTCATCCCCACGCCCATCCACCCATTGTACTCTTTGCTACCTTCCCCCATCCTCCTCTCTGACTATCACCTTCATCCCCACCCCCATTCCTCTATTGTACTTTTTGCTACCTTCTCCCCACCCCCACCTCCAACCTCCTCCCATTTATCTCTCCACCCTGGAGGCTCCCTGCCTTCAGTCCTGAAGAAGGGCTTTTGCCTGAAATTTTCCTGCTCCTCGGATGCTGCCTGACTTGCTGTGCTTTTCCAGCACCACTCTAATCTAGACTCTGATTTCCAGCGTCTGCAGTCCTTACTTTTGCCCCAAAGTCCAAAGACAGCAGTCACCAGTAGCAAATGATAATATGGGTCACAGTCAGGAAGTATTAACAAGGAGAGGGCCCAGGCTTTGAACGATTCCAGGACCCAGACTCCAAATTATCACGAGACACATAATCCTCTCCTCTGCCCTGTCAGCTTTCTGCATGGACTGTTCTCTCCAGGACACCCTAGTCTACTCTTCTTTCATCTTGCACACCCCCACCTCATAGCCCTATGGCACCTTCCTCTGCAACCACAGAAGGTGTAAGAACTGCCCATTTACTTTCTACCATCTCAGTATCCAAAGACCAAAGCACACCACTTAGGTGATGCATCACTTTACCTACATATCACTTAATTTAATCGACTGCATTTGCTGCTCATAATGTGGTCTTCTCTACATTGGGGATGCATAGCCTGGGTGACTGTTTCACAGAACACCTATGTTCTGTCTGCAAAAAAGATCGTGAGCTTCCAGTGGCTTGCCACTTCAACACACTGTTTCCTGACCAACACCTTTGTCTCAGGCTTGCTGCAATACTGCAGCACATAATTTTCTGCTTGAAAACTCTACAGCCTTTGGGACTCAATAATAAGTTCAACAACTCTGGGGCTTGAGGCACCTTCTCCCACGTCCTTATTCTAATCTCCATACACCAGGCTTTGTTCGCACATGGTCTGCTATTACATACAATCCTTCTACACCCTTCCTGACTGCTATTACACACACAACACACAATTAGCTGCTAATTGTCCCCATAAGTAGCTATTCATTCTTCCAGACTTAATCATTATCCAATCCTTTAATTGTTCAACAACTCTTCATTAGCCCCTCCCCCTCTCCCTTCCCCTTCATCTGCATATAAACCAATCTTCGAGGGGCATGGGGTGGACCGAGAACCGGAAGGTGGATAGGGGCGGGCTGCCTTAGAGTGGTCGGAAGGTGGGAGGGGCGGGGGCTTGCTGGGCTTGTATTGTCTGCACTTTTGTATGTAACGGTATTGTCTAATGTATAAATGTCATTGTCACTGTCTTGTCATATGTGGAACTGGGATTTGAGGTTTGTCCTCCTCTCCCTGTAAAATGGTTGAACAGTAGGGTTCGGGGCTTAGCTTTGCTGCTCCTCTCCCTTGTAAAATTGCTGTCTTTTGTGTACAGCTGTCAATGTTTTTTGTAAACTGTTTTGTAATTTGTTTAATAAAATAAATATAAACCAATCTTCGGGGCGGGCTCAAAAAGTAAGAAACAAAACAAGAGTCAGAGTTTCTGCTCATTGAGAACTGGCTCTGAGGGAGCTGGATTAGTGTCAAGGACTCTCCATGTATAAATAAAGAGTAACTTGGTTAAAAAAAATAAACCAATCTTTACCAAGTTACCATCAGTTCTGAGGAAGGGTCACTGGACTCAAACTGTTTACTCTGATTTCACTCCACAGATGCCACCTGCTGAGCATTTCTGGCAATTTCTGTTTTGTTTCCAACTTACAGTCAATCACACATAAGGGTTCAGGCCAAAGCTGTCAACATCCAGGCCTGTATCCCCCAACTGAAGAAAAAAGTCCAGGTGCAGAAACCAACCCTCCTGGGCATCGACCAAGTAGAAATGCAGGCCATCAGGCTTCTCAGGGCAGCAGCAACAGTGAGCTGCAGGCTCTAGGCCTCCATTCAGCAGCAGCAGCTTCTCCCAGTTACAGATGTTCTGACTTTAGCCTTTCACTCATCAAGGAGAGACACAGGCCACCAGACTTCCAAAGGCAACAGCAATGAAGTCCCAGGCTTGAGGCCCTCCAGACAGGCAAGTGGGTGACAGCATCTGAGGCTCCAAGCCTCAGTCAGCACGAGCAGCTCCTCCCAGGACAGCAGATGTTGCCATTTCACTCTTTGGTCTCGAACTGATACAGGTGGCAAGCAGAGTGCACACTCCCAGCACACTGCTCTCGACAGGAAAACAACCTTCTGTCTCCAACTGTCAAGTCAATTTTGTAACCTATGTGATCTGACTTTACTAAGTATACTACCAAGTGGAACCTGGTCAAAAGCATTACTAAAGTCCAAGTAAAGAACATGTACCACTCTGCCCTCATCAATCTTTTTGGTTACTTAGAGACATGTGTACATGTGTATGTATACACACACACATAAATCTGTGGGGTGAATTTGTATGTGCAGATACATTCTATTTTGCTAAAAAAATGCACACCCTTAACGCAGTCAATGCAGACAGTCAATCTATATAATATTTTATAAATTCCACTTTGGAAATAGAACCAGTCTGACTTAAGATTGGATACAGGCAGACTCTAACCTCACACCTCTAATGCATTGTCTGAGCTGGGATGTCACATTTTTTAATAAAATCTTGTTATCTCGAGAATGTGACTTAAAAATAGTTCTTGGATTTACATATTAATGAACTGAAATCTGTAATCTTTTGCTATAAATTCTGTGTCGTATGATCTTGCTCTACAACCACCTGAAGAAGGAGCGACGCTCCGAAAGCTATTGCTTCCAAATAAACCTGTTGGACTATAACCTGCTGTTGTGTGATTTTTAACTTAATCAAGTTTGTGAAACATGATTTTCCTCATACAAAATTTCCTGAAGAAGGGCTTATGCCCGAAACGTCGATTCTCCTGTCCCCTGGATGCTGCCTGACCTGCTGCGCTTTTCCAGCAACACATTTTCAGCTCATACAAAATTATGCAGACAATCGCAAATCATTCCTTGCCTCAGGAAATGCATATAAATTCTATCTTTCAGAATCACATCCAACAACCTATCCACTGAAGTCAGATTCACAGGTGTTTAGTTCCCGGGCTTTTCTTTACATCCCTCCTTAAACTAAGGCACAACATTAGTCACTCCAGTCATCTGGCACCTCACCCATAATTATAGATGATGCAAACATTTTGCAAGAAGCCTGCAATTTCCTCCTTAACTTCCCACAACATCCTGTGATACATTAGATCTGATCCTAGAGATTTATCCACCTTTATATTTTCTAAGACCTCCAGCTCATCCTCTTCCGTAATGTCAACTGTTTTCAAAACATCAATATTTATTTTCCTGCCTTCTCTAGCCTCAATTTTTTTTTCCATGGTAAAACCTGATATGAAACGTTCATTTAATATCTCTCCCATCTCATGAAGTTCAACACAAAGATGACCTCTTTGATCTTTAAGGAGCTTTTCTGACTCTAGTTGCTCTCATACTCTTAATGTACTTGTAGAATCTCTTTGGATTATTGTTAACCTTATCTGTCAAGGCTATCTCACATCCCCTCTTTGCCTTCCTGATTTCCCTCTTAAGAATGCCCTTGCATTCTTTATAATATTCAAGAGATTTATTTGAACCCAATTGTCTATAACTAACATATGATTCTTTTTTATTCTTGACTTGAATCTTTGTTCACCCGTTGTCCCCACCAGCCTTACCTCTCTCTCTAGTAGGAACATAGTGCCTCTGAACTCTGGTTGTCACACTTCTGAAACCCTCCCACTTGTCTGACATTCCTTTTCCTGCAAACAGTCTACTCCTCTCAACTTTTGAAAGTTCTTGCCTCAGACCATTAAAATTTAGATTAGATTAGATTAGATTAAGTGTGGAAACAGGCCCTTCGGCCCAACAAGTCCACACTGACCCGCCGAAGCGCAACCCACCCATACCCCTACATTTACCCCTTACCTAACACTACGGGCAATTTAGTATGGCCAATTCACCTGACCTGCACATCTTTGGACCATGGGAGGAAACCGGAGCACCCGGAGGAAACCCACGCAGACACGGGGAGAATGTGCAAACTCCACACAGTCAGTCGCCTGAGTCGGGAATTGAACCCGGGTTTTCTGGCGCTGCGAGGCAGCAGTGCTAACCACTGGGCCACCGTGCCGCCCCAAATTTACTCCAATTAAAAACTTTAACTTTTATGTTAAAGGCTTCTCCTTTTCCACGAACATTTTAAACTAATAGAATTATGACCACTAGACTCAGTGTTCAATAATAAGGGGGATAATTTTAAATTGAAAGGCAGGAAGCTCAGAGGAGATTTGAGGAAAAATCTAGAGGATGGTGGGGGTCTGAAATATAGTGCCTGGGAAGGTAGTGGGGGCACGAAACCTCACAACGTTTCAAAAGTACTTGGATGAGCACTTGAAATATTATAACATTCAAGGTCATGAGTGGAGGAAAGTGAGTAGCATAACTAGTAACAAAAAACAAAGTTCTGCAGAAGGGTCACTGGACCCAAAACGTTAACTCTGATTTCTCTCCACAGATGCTGCCAGACCTGCTGAGCTTATACAGCAATTTCTGTTTTTGTTTCTGATTTACAGCATCCACCAGTTCTTTTAGTTTTTAATTAGCATAACTAGTATATCTTTGGTGGAACAGACTTGATGGGCTGGAAAGACAGTAAGCGAGCAATGACAGACATTTTAAGGAGATAATTCATGACTGTCAGCAAATGTAAGGAGAAAATATTTTGAGATAGACCAACCATGGTTAACCAAGGATGTTAAGGAGAGTATAAATTTGAAAGAAAAAGTTTACTAGGAGGCAAAGACAGTGATAGCCCCAAAGGCTGGGATAAATTCAGAATCCAACAAAGTAGGGCCAAAAGATGAGAGAAAATAAACTACGAGGACAAACTGGTGAGCTTCTTTAAATGGGAAAAGAACAGTTAAAGTGGACAAATGCCTTCCAGAAAATGAATCTGGACAGATGGTTGCTGGGAATGAGGAAATGGCAGAGGAGTTAAACAGATATTTTGCATCAGTCTTTCCTTGGAAAATGCTTCAAACATCCCATTAATACTAAAGAATATGGGGGAGGAATTTAGTCCCTAGAGAAGTTGTATTAAATGAACTAATGGCATTAAAAGGCAGATACATCCATTGGCCTGGACAGCTTCCATCTGAGGAGATGTGCTTCCTAACATCTCCCCTGAATGGTCTGTCCCTAAATTTCAGACTATGATCCTTAGTTCTAGAATCCTCAATTAGTGGAAATAGTTTATCGACCCATCTTTTCTTGTTAATATCTTGAAGACTTCAATCAGATCACTCCTTAACATTCTAAATTCAAGAGAAAAGAAGCCTAATTTGCATAATGTCTCCTCATAACAACTCCAGTCTAGGTAAAACCAGTAAACCTACATTGTATTCTCTCCAAGGCCAATATATCTTTTCTAAGGTACGGTGCCCAGATCTGCGTTCAGTGCTCTAAGTAGGATCGAATCAGGGTTTTGTATAGCTGCAGCATAATCTCTGCATCTTTATACTCCAGTCCTCTCAACATACAGGCCAGCATTCCATTAGCTTTCTTGATTATTTTCTGTACCTGTTCACAGCATTTTACAGATCCATGCTCCTGAACACCCCAGGTCTCTTTGGACATCCACTATATCAACATCTAAAAAATACCCTGCCGTATCCATTCTGGGTCCAAAATGGATAACCTCATACTTGTTTACAACAAATCTATCTGCCACAGTTTTGCCCATTCACCTTGTCTGTCAATATCCCATTGTAATTTTATGCTTCATCTACACTGCCTGCAACACTGCCTAACTTGGTCTCATCAGAAAATTTGAATATGACATTTTATGCTATTATTCAAATCATTAATAACTAATGTGAACAATTGGGCCCTAACAGATCCTTGTGGGACATTGCTAATCACATCTTGTCAAATTGAGTACCTGCTCATTATGGGAGAAAGTGAGGACTGCAGATGCTGGAGATCAGAGCTGAAAATGTGTTGCTTGAAAAGCGCAGCAGGTCAGGCAGCATCCAAGGAGCAGGAGAATCGACGTTTCAGGCATGAGCCCTTCTTCAGAAATCCTGAAGAAGGGCTCATGCCCGAAACGTCGATTCTCCTGCTCCTTGGATGCTGCCTGACCTGCTGCGCTTTTCCAGCAACACATTTTCAGCTACCTGCTCATTATCACCTGAAACTCTTTGTCACCGAAAACTCACCCTACCAATATCCCAGCTGTGACAATAATTTGTCCTCAATTCTGAGAGCTTCAACCTTAATTAACAATTTCTTATGTGGGACTTTATCAAATGCCTTCTGGAAGTCCATAGAACAACATCCTGACATATTCCCTTGTCCACTACCTTAGTCACATCTTCCAAAATAATTAAATAAGGTTTGTCAGGCATGACCTACCTGTCATTAATCCATGCCAGCTCTCCCTGATGAACTGGAAAATTGACGTGTTCAGTTACCCCATAATTGATTATAGACTTCAAATTCCCTTCACAGGTGTTAGGCTAACTAGTCTGTAATTCTCTGGTTTCACTTCTTTTCCTACTTAAACAAATCCAGAAGGATGACTACTGCATCTGGATAATTATAGAATCAAACAGTATAGAAGAGGCCCTTCGAATCTGTACCATCATAAATATGCTACAACTTACACGAGTCCCATTTTCCTGCCCAAGGCCCCATAACCTCAATGTTATATGCTTTAAATTCTCATTCAAGTAATAAGTCCCGCTCACAAATCGGTGTTCTGTTTTGGAAGCTGATAAGGGCACTGGTTATTTGTTATTTATAACAACCTGGAGGGGGTTGGATTAGTAGGTTTGCAGATGACACAAAGGCTTTTTGGGTGGTTAGGTGAGGTTGAGCGTCTAGGGTTACAAGAAGATACAAATGGGATGGTCAAATGGCCAGAGAAGTGGCAGATGGAATTTAACGCTAAGTATGAGCTGATACACTTTGAAAGGAGTAACTTACAAGAAAGGGTTCAATGAACACCACAACACTAGGAAGTTCTGTGGAACAAAGGGACTTTGGTGAGTTTTTCCATAGATCTTTGAAGTTGGAAAGGCATGTTAGTAAGATGATGAAATAGGCTGGTGGTTTTATCAATCAAAACATGGATTACAAAAGTTGGGAAGTCATGTTGGAGTTGTATAACACTTTGGTAAGACCAGAGCTAGAGTACTGTATGCAGTTCTGGTCACACATTACAGGAAGGATGTGACTGCACTGGAGTGGGAGCACAGGAGATTCACCAAGATGCTGCCTGAGGTGGAAATTATGAGGAAAAGGTTGATAGTCTTGAGTTGTATTCGTTGGAGCAGAGAAGACTGGTTACCTGATTTGAGCTGTAGAAGATAGAGAGGCATAGACAGAGCAGTTGCTCCTCTTAGTTGAAAGGTCGGTCATGATGGGACACAGGTTCACGATGAGGATCAGGAGATTGGGGGTGAGGAGGTTGGTTGAGGGAAAAAAACATCTTCTTTTATCCAGAGATGATGGTCTGGAATGTGTTGCCTGGAAAGGTGGTAGAAGCAAGTTACCTCACAGCTTTTATAAAGTACTTCGATGAGCACTTTGCAAGTCTTCAGGTTATGGGCCAAATGCTGGTAAATCGGATTAGGTTGAAGGTCAGGTATTTCTCACATATCTATGCAGACTTGATAAGCATAAGGACCTCTTCATCACTCTATTCTATATACTAACCTCCCAGGCCACGCATTCCAGAGTTGAGAGTGTGTAGCTTGGAAAGCATAGCAGGTCAGGCAGCATACGGGGAGCAGGGGAATCGACATTTTGGGCATAAGACCTTCACCAGGAATGAGGCTTGTGGGCCGGGGCTGAGAGATAAATGGGAGAGGGTGGGGTTGGGGGAAGGTAGCTGAGAAAGGTGGATGAAGGTGAGGGAGAGGTGATAGGTCAGAGGGGGGAGTGATGGACAGGTCCAGAGGGCGGTGCCGAGTTGAAGCCTTGAGACTGGGATAATGTATCCCATTTATCCCATGTGATTGCAGGGTCCCAAGGCAGAATATGAGGCGTTCTTCCTCTAGGTGTCAGGTGGTAACAGTTAGGTGGTGGAGGAGGCCCAGGACCTGCATGTCCTTGATGGAGTAGGAGGGGGAGTTGGAAGTGTTCAGCCACGGGGCGGTGAGGTTGGTGGGTGCGGGTGTCCCAGAGATGTTCTCTAAAATGATCTGCAAGAAGGTGTCCTATCCCCCCGATATGGAGGATACCACACTGGGTACAAAGGATATAGTAGATGACATTGGTAGAGATACAGGTAAATTTCTGACGGATGTGGAATGATCCCTTGTGGCTTTGGATGGAGGTGAGGGGAGTGGTGTGGGTTTAAGTTTAGTACTTCCTGTGGTGGTAGAGAAAGGTGCCGGGAGTGGAGTGTGGGTTGGTGGGGAGCTTGGACCTGACGAGGGAGTCGTGGAAGGAATGGTCTCTCCGGAATGCTGATAGTGGTGGGGAGGGAAATATATCTTTGGTAGTGGGGTCCATTTGGAGATGGTGGAAGCTGATGCAATGTATGCAGAGGGGTGGAAGGGGAGGACCTTGTTGCATTGGGAGGGGTGGGGTTCAAGGGCGGTGGTGTGTGAAGTGGAAAAGATGAGCTGGAGGGCATCGTCAATCACGTGAGAAGGGAAGTTGCGATCATGGAAGAAGGAGGCCATCTGGGACTTTCTGAGGTGGAATTGGTCATCCTGGGAACAGATACGGTGCAAGTGGAGGAATTAGGAATAAGGGATGTCATTTTTGCAGGAGGTAGGGCAGGAGGAGGTGTAGTTCTAGGTAGATGTGGGAGTCAGTGGGCTTGTAATAGATGTCTGTGGTTAGTCAGTTGCCGGAGGTGATGTTGGAGAGGTCCAGGAAGGGGAGGGAGATGTCCAAGATGGTCCAGGTGAATTTGAAGTCAGGGTGAACGGTGTTGGCAAAGTTGATGAACTGTTCAACCTCCTTGTGAGAGCACAAGGAAGCACTGATACAGTCATTCCAGAGCACTAACACTTTCATGGACAAGAAACCCAAGATCCCTATGTTCCTCTGAGCTTCTTGCTATTCCTTGTCTTGTTCCTTCTGCCAAAACCTGTCTGCATCAACTGCACTATCCTCATCCAAACACTTGGTCACCACCTCAAAATCCCACTCTGTTTGTTAGGCATGTCCTCCTCTTACAAAGCCATGCTGAGTATCCTCATCAAACTGTCCTTCTCTAAAAGGCAATTAATTTTCTCCTTCACTATTTTCTTCAATTGTTTCCCTGTTACTGATATTAGACTCACTGGTCTACAGTTCCCTGGTCTATCTCTATCACACCTCTTGTAAAGTGGAACCACATTAGCTGTCCTCCAGTCCTCTGGCATCTCCCCTGAGGCCAGAGAAAATTTGAAAATTTGAGTCAGGGCACCTGTAATTTACTCCCATTTCCCACAACAGCCTGGGATACAATTCAACCAGACCTGGGGATTTGCCCAATTTTAGATCTGTCAAAATCTCCAATACCTCCTTGCTTCATATATCATTCTGCTCGAGAACTTCACAGTTCATACTCTCAAATTTGGTACTTGCATCTTCCTCCTCCCAAGTAAAACACAACTCTGAAAAATTTGTCTCACTTTGGTAGTGAAGAAATTAATGGAATTAATGATTTACTTATGTTAGTTATTCATCCCGCATTCCTGATCCATGATAAATTTCTTCTGGCCTCTGGCATGCTATCCTCCTTTTTTGTTGTAAATACTGAGGTGTGACGATGCTGCTCCTTTGACAAGGTAATTCTGTCCTTGTTTTTTTTCAGAGGGATCGTAAATGCATAGGTTCCAATGTGTCTGGTTTGCATGGGTTTTAGGGCCAATTTCATTATAGCTAGAAGATACTGCCTCAGGAAAGAGGCTCTCAAGTTTAAAAAAAACCTGTCCATTGGCCAGTTCTTACCACTCACTTTTTCTTAGGTTTGTTTTGGTTTTAGCAGTCTGGCTGTTCAGAGCTGCGGGTCAGTTTAAACTGGGGAATCTAAAGGCACAGCTACTGAGGAAGGAGGTTCCATGCTTATTTTCTTCTGCCATCCCTCTCTCCTGTAAGAACCTGTGTCTGATTTTACCTTTTGCTAAGGGGGTGTTTATGGGGATTGTTGCAGGCATTTGGAACAGCATCATTAGGTCAGGATAGTATGTTGGGTTAGAGTCATAGAGTCATAGAGATGTACAGCATGGAAACTGACCCTTCAGTCCAACTCGTCCATGTCGGCCAGATATCCCAACACAATCTAGTTCCACCGGCTAGCACCTGGCCCATATCCCTCCAAACCCTGCCTATTCATGTACTCATCCAGATGCCTTTTAAATGTTGCAATTGTACCAGCCTCCACCACTTCCTCTGGCAGCTCATTCCATACACGTACCACCTTCTGAGTTAAAACGTCGCCCCTTAGGTTCCTTTTATATCTTTCCCCTCTCACCCTAAACCTATGCCCTCTAGTTCCCACCCCAGGGAAAAGACTTTGTTTATTTATCCTATCCATGTCCCTCATAATTTTGTAAACCTCTACAAGGTCATCCCTCAAGCCTCCAATGCTCCAGGAAAAACAGCCCCAGCCTTTTCAGCCTCTCCCCATAGCTCAAATCCTCCAACCCTGGCAACATCCTTGTAAATCTTTTCTGAACCCTTTCAAGTTTCACAACAACTTTGCAATAGGAAGGAGACCAGAATTACACGCAATATTCCAACTGTGGCCTAACCAATGTCCTGTACAACAGCAACATGACTTCCCAACTCCTGTACTCAATACTCTGACCAATAAAGGAAAACATACCAAACACCTTCTTCACTATCTTATCTAACTGCGACTCCACTTTCAAGGAGCTATGAACCTGTACTCTCAGGTCTCTTTGTTCAGCAACACTCCCTAGGACCTTACCATTAAGTGTATTAGTCCTGCTAAAATTTGCTTTCCCAAAATGCAGCACCTCGCATTTATCTAATTTAAACTCCATCTGCCACTTCTCAGCCTATTGGCCCATCTGATTAATATTCTGTCATATTCTGTTCTCTTCTCTATGTGTTTCATTCGGTATTCTGTAAATAAATTCTGTTTTGATAAAACAAAGGGGGTTTGCCCAGCTGCATCACTCCTGGAATGTCCATTTCACACCTGCTCAAAGCAACTAGAAAAGTTAAGATCTGGGCTACTTTCTTGAAATATTTTAGGGAGATCTGGCCTGTCCATAACAGAGGCAAACTAATTATTCTCCCAGTGCTACAAGCTAGTGAGGGCAGGAATAGAAGGATAGAGCAGATGAATGCATGGGTGAGGAGCTGGTGTATGGGAGAAGGATTCACATTTTTGGACCATTGGAATCTCTTTTGGGGTAGAAGTGATCTGTACAAGAATGCACCTAAATTGGAAGGGGACTAATATACTGACAGGGAAATTTGCTAGAGCTGCTTGGGAGGATTTAAACTAGTGAGGTTGGGGGTCGGTGGGACCCAGGGAGGTAGTGGGAAAAAAGATCAGTTTGAGACTGGTACAGTTGAGAACAGAAGCGAGTCAAACAGTCAGAGCAGGCAGGACTAATAAATTAAACTGCATTTATTTCAATGCAAGGGGCCTAACAGGGAAGGCAGGTGAACTCAGGGCATGGTTAGGAACATGGGACTGGGATATCATAGCAATTACAGAAACATGGCTCAAAGATGGGCAGGACTGGCAACTTAATGTTCCAGGATACAAATGCTACAGGAAGGATAGAAAGGGAGGCAAGAGAGGAGGGGGAGTGGCATTTTTGATAAGGGATAGCATTCCAGCTGTGCTGAGGGAGAATATTCCTGGAAATACATCCAGGGAAGTTATTTGGGTGGAACTAAGAAATAAGAAAGGGATAGTCACCTTACTGGGATTGTATTATAAGACGTCCTAATAGTCAGAGGGAAATTGAGAAACAAACTTGTAAGGAGATCTCAGCTATCTGTAAGGATAATCAGGTGGTTATGGTAGGGGGTTTTAACTTTCCGAACATAAACTGGGACTGCCATAGTGTTAAGGGTTTAGATGGAGAGAAATTTGATAAATGTGTACAAGAAAATTTTCTGATTCAGTATGTGGATGTACCTACTAGAGAAGGTGCAAAACTTGACCCACACTTGGGAAATAAGGCGGGACAGGTGACTGAGTGGGGGAGTACTTTGGGGCCAGCAACCATAATTCTATTAGATTTAAAATAGTTATGGAAAAGGATAGACCAAATCTAAAAGCGGAAGTTCTAAATTGGAGAAAGGCCAATTTTGATGGTATTAGGCAAGAACATTCAAAAGCTGATTGGGGGCAGATGTTCACAGGTAAAGGGACGGCTGGAATGTGGGAAGCCTTCAGAAATGAGATAAAGAGAATCCAGAGAAAGTATATTCCTGTCAGGGTGAAAGGAAAGGCTGGTGGGTATAGGGAATGCTGGATGACTAAAGAAATTGATAGTTTGGTTAAGAAAAAGAAGGAAGCATATATAAGGCATAGACAGAATAGATTGAGTGAATCCTTACAAGGGTATAAAGGCAGTAGGAGTATACTTAGAGGGAAATCAGGAGGGTAAAAAGGGGACATGAAATAGCTTTGGCAAATAGAGTTAAGGAGAATCCAAAGGGTTTTTCCAAATACATTAAGGACAAAAGGATAACTGGGAGAGAATAGGGCCCCTCAAAGATCAACAAGGCAGCCTTTGTGTGGAGCCGCAGAAAATGGGGGAGATACGAAATGAGTATTTTGTATCAGTATTTACTGTGGAAAAGGATATGGAAGATATAGACTGTAGGGAATAGATGGTGATACCTTGCAAAATGTCCAAATTATAGAGGAGGAAGTGCTGGATGTCTTGAAACGCATAAAGGTGGATAAATCCCCAGGACCTGATCAGGTGTACCCTAGAACTCTGTGGGAAGCTAGAGAAGTGATTGCTGGGCCTCTTGCTAAGATATTTGTATCATCAATAGTCACAGGTGAGATGCCAGAAGACTGGAGGTTGGCTAATGTGGTGCCACTGTTTAAGACAGGTGGTAAGGACAAGCCAGGGAACTATAGACCAGTCAGCCTGACGTCGATGGTGGGCAAGTTGTGGAGGGAATCCTGAGGGACAGGATGTACATGTGTTTGGAAAGGCAAGGACTGATTAGGGATAGTCAACACAGCTTTGTGCATGGGAAATCATGTCTCACAAACTTTTTTGAAGAAGTAACAAAGAGGATTGATGAGGGCAGAGTGGTATTCAGTAAGGCATTCAACAAGGTTCCCCATGGGAGACTGGTTAGCAAGGTTAGATCTCACAGAATAAAGGGAGAACTAGCCATTTGGATACAGAACTGGCTCAAAGGTAGGAGACAGAGGTTGGTGGTGAAAGGTTGTTTTTCAGATTGGAGGCCTGTGACCAGTGGAGTGCCACAAGGATCGATACTGCGTCCTCTACTTTTTGTCATTTACATAAATGATTTGAATGCAAGCATAAGAGGTACAGTTAGTAAGTTTGCAGATGACACCAAAATTGGAGGTGTAGTGGACAGTGAAAAGGGTTACCTCAGATTACAACAGGATCTTGATCAGATGAACCAATAGGCCGAGAAGTAGCAGATGGATTTTAATTCAGATAAATGCGAGGTGCTGCATTTTGGGAAAGCAAATTTTAGCAGGACTAATACACTTAATGGTAAGGTCCTAGAGAGTGTTGCTGAACAAAGAGACCTTGGAGTGCAGGTTCATAGCTCATTGAAAGTCGAATCACAGGTAGATAGGATAGTGAAGAAGGTGTTTGGTATACTTTTCTTTATTGGTCAGAGTATTGAGTACAGGAGTTGGGAGGTCATGTTGCGGCTGTACAGGACATTAGTTAGGCCACAGTTGGAATATTGCGTGCAATTCTGGTCTCCTTCCTATTGCAAAGTTGTTGTGAAACTTGAAAGGGTTCAGGAAAGATTTACAAGGATGTTGCCAGGGTTGGAGAATTTGAGCTATGGGGAGGGGCTGAACAGGCTGGGGCTGTTTTCCCTGGAGCATCGGAGGCTGTAGGCTGACCTTGTAGAGGTTTACAAAATTATGAGGAGCATGGATAGGATAAATAGACAAAGTCTTTTTCCTGGGGTGGGGGAGTCCAGAACTAGAGGACATAGGTTTAGGGTGAGAGGGGAAAGATATAAAAGGGACCTAAGGAGCAACTTTTTCACACAAAGGGTGGTACCTGTATGGAATGAGCTGCCAGAGGATGTGGTGAAGGCTGGTACAATTGCAACATTTGAAAGGCATTTGGATGGGTGTATGAATAGGAAGAGTTTGGAGGGATATGGGCCAGGTGCTGGCAGGTGGGACTAGATTGGGTTGGGATATCTGGTCGATATGGATGGGTTGGACTGAAGGGTCTGTTTCCATGCTGTACATCTTTATGACTCTATCACTGTATCTGAAAGGTCACTGGGCTCAAAACATTCACTCTGCTTTCTCTCTGCAGATGCTGCACATCTGCTGTGTTTCTTCAGCAATTTGTGTTTTCATTTCAGATTTTTAGCACCTGCAGTCTTTGTTTTGTTTTAATTATTCGATACATCTGCCATTTCCTCATAGTCATTGAGAACATTCCCACTTTCAGTCTTTAGTGCATGGTGGCATGATGGCTCAGTGGTTAGCACTGCTGCCTCATAGCACCAGGTTTCCACGTACAATTCCAGCCTCAGTCGACTGTCTGTGTGGAGTTTGCACATTCTCCCCATGTCAGTGTGGATTTCCTCTGGGTGCTCCGGTTTCCTCCCACAGTCTAAAGATGTGCAGGTCAGGTGAATTGGCCATGTTGGATTGCCCATAGGTTAGGTTTGTTAGTTGGAGGGAGGTGGGTCACGGTGGGTCACTCTTCAGAGGGTTGGTGTGGACTTGTTGGGCTGAAGGGCCTGTTTCCACGCAGTAGGGAATCAAATCATTACTCCTGACCATCTGCTTTTTATGTAACTATAAAATATCATCTTATTGATTTTGATTTTGAAATTTTCATTGATTTTGCAAATTTCTTTCCATAATCCTTTTTCATAGCTCTTAAGATGCTTTGAGGCCCTTTGCATCTTTCCCATTTAGCAGGATCTGTGCTTTTCGCATTTTTGTCAGCCTTTTCTTGTAGGTTAATGCTGTCCCTTATCTCTTTAGTTGTCCATGAATTTTTTTGCTGTGAATAGAGTCATATGTCACAGAAACAGACCCATCGGTCCAATCAGTCCATGCCAAACATAATCCCAAACTAAACTAGTCCCACCTGCCTGCTCCTGGCCCATAGCCCTCCAAACCTTTCCTGTTCATGTACCTATCCAAATGTCTTAAAAGATTGTAATTGTACCAACTTCTTCAGTAAGTTCATTCCACTCAATCCACCTCGTGTGTAAAAAATTTGCCTCCTGTCTTTTTTAAATCGCTCTCCTCTCACTGTAAGATGTGCCCCTAGTCTTGAAATTTCCTATCTACCACCAACTCTATCTGTACCTTGCGTTACTTTCTAAACTTCTGTCAGGTTGCCTCTCAATCTCTTGTGCTCCAGTGAAAAAGGTCCCAGCCTTTCTTTATAGTTCAAATCTTCCATAATGAGCAACATCCTGGTAATTCTTTTCTGAATCCTCTCCAGCTTGCTAATACCCTTCCTATTAATTTCATCCATCACTTCCTCAGAAGTCTATTACAGCATTCTGTTTTCACTTGCGCTCCTTATTGTGCATCTAACATGATGTCATCAGACAACTGGAGTATAAAGCATTCTCTTCCTTCGCACAAGTCATTGCCAAATATAGTAAAAACAGAAGCTAATACAAACTCCTGGTAAACACTACTTGTCACTTTCTGCCAATTAGATAATGTGCCCATTATCCATCTTTGAACCCTATCTTCTAGGCATTTTGCAACCATTTCAAATGGTTGGTTCCAGCTCCATGTACATTCATTTTTGTTGCATCTGGTTCTGAACTTCCAGATAAATACCGTCCATAAATGGTGTCATATCCGCTGCATTTGTGACCAACTTAATTAAAAATACAACTAGGTTTATAAAGCATGACTTGTCTCTTATTCATACTGCTTTCTCAGCAGACCATGGAAACTGTTTATAAAAGAATACCTTTATATAAATAGACAGCATGACCTATTTGTGATGTAAATTTGAGGTATATAGTTAAAAATTTAGATTCTAAAGGAGTTATTTGTAAGAAATTGAAGAGTTAACACAGGAGTGTTACCTGAAAGGAATACTCAACCTTCTCCTAAATGTTCTTCCCTTGTTTGACAGACACAATACAGGGAGTTGACTCAGATGTGAATTAAACAAACCCTTCTTTGTTTTTAACCCTTTAGGCACTAATACTCAATATAAAACATATGTTCAAGTGGAACTTTTCCCTGTCAGGAGTATAAACTGCATGTTTTGCATTATATTAAACATTTCTTTAAAATATCCTTCACTATTCTTCAGTTGTTTTACCCATTAGAAGATTTTCAGTTTGCAACATTACCTAAATCTAAAATTCCAATAGCTGATTTGTGCTTTTCGCTGTCAAACACTACATTGAAATCAATTGTGTTATGATCACTGTTTGATAAATAGTCTCACAGTCAGGTTACTAATTAAATCCTATTCGTTACTCATTATTAAATCTAATATTGCTTATCCCTTTGCATCTAGAACATACTGAAGAAGGAAGCTATTTTGGGTGCACATGAGTAATTCATCACCATTTTGACAGGTTCTTATTTGCCTCCCCCCAATCTGTGTGAAAGTTAAAATTCCCCATTAATACTAATCTGCTAATTTGCTATATAATTGCTTAACTTCTGAGTTTACACAAACTAGCACTTCAGAACTGCTACTAGGGCTCTATACAAGTATTATTACAGTTTTAGATCCACCCATATGGTCTCCATTGAATGCTTTGTCCTTCTAATATACTCCCACACCATTGAAGTATTTCTAATCAGTAAGGCTGCTCCACCTCCTCTGCCATTTTCCCTATCATTCCTGTAAACCTTATACCTGGTATATTTATTTCCCAGTCCCAACCATCCTGCAACCATGTCTCAATAATAGCAACTATATCATAAGATCCAATCTGAATTTGTGCCCACAGCTCATTGTAATTTATTTCTTACACTTCATGCATTTATTTATAGAACTCTTCTTTGGACTATAACCTTTTCCTCAGCACTGATGCATAATTCACCTATTTATTATTTCTCTTTTGGTTTAATCAATCCTTACTTTTGTTTTGCCATTCTCTGCTATTTTTGAATTAGGATTCCTGGCTATTTCTTTACTTTCTATCCCATTACTTGTTTTTGAAACTGTTCCAACTTCCCCCTCCCCATTTCAGTCTTTTCAGTGCCAATGAGCATGGGCTATACCTGTTCAGACCTCATCTCAGAAATAAACCCAGTGAACTTTTTTTGAACGCAACCAATGCAAGCCTATTCCTCCTTGAATAACGAGGCAAAAATTGTACACAAGGTCTCACCAATACAGTGTACAGTTGTCATTAGGAAAGGTGCTAGCCCAATGGGCTCACCATAGGCTATTCATCTCATGACCCAGTTATTGTTCTGGGGACCTGGGGTCAAATCCCGCCATGGCAAACGGTGGAATTTAAATTCAATAAAAATCTGGAATTAACTACCATTGCTGATTTTTTGGGAAAACCCCATATAATTCACTAATACCCTTTAGGAAAGGAAACTGCCATTCTTACTGGCCTACATGTGATTCCAGACTCTCAACAATGTGGTTGACTCTCAACTTTGGACAGTTAAGAAGGAGCAATGAATGCTGGCCCAGCCACCATGCCTACATCCAGTGCATGAATTAAAAAAAACAAGATTCGCTTTTTTTTTAGATTCCCTACAGTATGGAAACAGGCCCTTTGGCCCAACAAGTCCACACTGACCCTCCAAAGAGCAATCCACCCAGACCCATTCCCCTATATTTACCCCTGACTAAATTTAGCATAGCCAATTCACCTGACCTGCACATGTTTGGTCTGTGGGAGCAAACCAGAGCACTCGAAGGAAACCCACACTGACACGGGGAGAATGTGCAAACACCACACAGACAGTTGCCTGAGGTGGGAATTGAACCCAGGTCCTGGTGCTGTGAGGCACTGAGCCACTGTGCCATCCCTTTCCAATATAAATCAATATTCCAATTGTCTTTCAAATACTCACTGTACAGGCATGCTAATATTTTGTAATTCATTCATGGGGAACCCAGATGTACACAAATCACAGCCAAAATAGACAATCTCACACTTTTCTCATTATATGCTATCTGCCAAACGTTAACCCACTCACTTACCATATTGTTATCTCTTTGTAGACCTTTCAGATGATTTATTTCCCCCCCATCGTGACATTGGGCCAACATTTGAAAGGCATCATGGTTTGTATCAGCTGATAAAAGGTGTCACGAACGTACTAGAGAACCCTGCTTCCGACTTAGGAACAATATGACAGAAATTCAAAAGATCCTGCAAACTTAACATGCCATAATGAAATGCTGTAAGATGAGTTGTATTGTAATGATAGTGCTCTTTTTCAAAAGACTACATTTCCGCTATATTGGATGGCACTGTAAAAGTCTTCAGATGCATGAGAGTAGTTTATTCATTGGAAGTAAGGTGCTGTTCTTGTATTCTACAATATTGAAATTCAGATTTGGCGATGTTACTTGTTACCTTTTACATTGAAATTCAACTTTGGCATCTTTTTCACAGCTTGGGCCAATGGATAGGTTTCTGACTGACTTGAAAAGCTATAAAATAGAAGGATTTGGGACAGCTACAGGGAAATGGGGTTAGCGCTGATGGACATTTTGATCAGCATGGACCAGTTTGGGCTGAAGGGCCTGACTCTGTGATGTAGGACTCTAAGTATATTTATAATGGGGGACTTGAAATATCCCAAAATAAACTGGGAATAGTAAAAGAACAGTAAGGGGCAAGAACTTCCAGATAGTCATACCGTAGCCATCACTGAGAACAATGGCTTCCTAGGCCTGGTTCATGGGAATGAGGTCAGACCAAGTAGATCAGGAGTCAGCAGCAGAATGTTTAGGATATAGCGATCACAACACTAAATGCTTAGGCCAACCATAGCAAAGGATGAAAATCAGTCCAAATAACAATGATTAACTTGATTGGAGTAAGAACACAAATTGAAGATAAATGTTGGGAGGGGAAACAGTAGCTGAACATTGGGCAACTTTTCAAAGAGGTATTTATGGTGCAGTCAAGGTACAAAAAAGCTATTGTTAACAGAGTTAGATCTCTGGACAAGGAAAGGAATAGAAATTAAAACAAAGAAGAAAAATGTTTGCTTATGACAAATGTTAGGTAGAAAATACAATTGGGAATTAGGCCGAATGTAGTATATTGGGCAGCGGGTGTAAAAGCTAAGAGAGGCTGGCAGCTAACGTTAAAAAAGAGAATTTGAAGGTCTTCCACATTTCTTAGAAGGAGTAAAGGGAGGTAAGTTCTGAAGTTCTGAAAAGTTCAGAGTTAAACTCTAAACCTTAACTCTGTTTCCCTCTTTACAGATGCTGCCAAACATTTTCAGTTTCTGCAGCATTTTATGTTTTTATTGAATCTAAGAATATGAAGGAAGAGAGAGTGGAAATTCCTGAGGCACTGGCCTTAATTCTTCAGTCTCGTTGGTGACAGAAGACTGGAAAATTGCAAGCATTACACCTTTGATCAAAAAGGGTGTAGAGATAAGTTCAGCCAGTCAGTTGTGATAAAGAAACTGCAGAAGCTCACTAAGACTCCTTTGAATGCCTCTCCCCTCCAATAAAGACAGCTGATACATAAGAACACCATCACCTGCATGTTCTTCTCCAAACCACACACCATTCTGACTTGGAACTAATTTGTCATTCCTTTCCTGTTACTGCAAAATGCTGGAAACCCGTAATAGACTGTGGATGTACTTCCAATCCAAGGACCACAGCATTCAAAAAAGCAACTCACTACCAAATTCTCCAGGGTAGTTGGAGATGGGCAAATTCTATTCTGGTCAATGATGCCCAGATCCCATGAAATGGTAAGTTAAAGAAAAAGTCTGTGGATTGGGCTTTAAATCAAGAGGTGGAGAGAGTATTAGGAGCTTTGGAAATCAAAAAGTATCATGGAGTTGGCAAAGAAAGGAAAGAGAGAGTTTAATGGTAATACCATGCAGAGAATAATATGTTTAAGAATATGATTCTGAGTGTACAAAGCATTCACAGTAAGATGGGTGAACTAATGACACAAGTTAGTGGTTTAGATGTAATGGCCATTCCAGAGACATGCTTACGAACATGGGAAATAATCTTTCCATGGTGGAAAACTGCCAATGTGACACACCTTTATTTGAAAGCGAAGGTGCCAAAAAAAGTAACAAATGTTTGTTATTTGAGCATTAGATCTATTATAAGGGATGTAATAGCTGAATATTTGGAAATATATGGTAATATCAAACAGAGTCAGCATAGCTTCATGAAGGTGAAATCATACTTGACAAATTTGTTAGCATTCTTTGAGGTGGTAATAAGCAGGTACAGATAAAAGAGGAATGTGATATATTTGAATTTTCAGGAGTTTGAGAAAGTGCTATACATTCAGATCCTTAGTAAGATAAGAATCTATGGTGTTGGGGGTGGCATATTGTGGCTAGATGATATGCTAACTAAGGCAGAGTTGGGGCAAGAAGCATTTTCAATTTGGCAACTTGTAACTAGTGATGTGCCACATGCATTGTGGATGACACTAAGTAGGTGGGGAGGCAAATGGTGAGGATAACACGGAATCTGCAGAGAGATATAGACAGGTTGTGTGAGTGGATAAAAACAGAGAGGATAAAATGAAAATGTGATTATACAAATTGACAGGAAGGAGAGGAACTGAATATTATTTTAGCGGAGAAAGACTACAGAAAGGCAGCACATTGGCTCAGTGGATAGCACTGCTGCTTTACAATGCCAGGAATGCAGGTTTGATTCTGGCCTTGGTGACTGTCTGTGTGGAATTTGCATATTCTCCCATGGGTTTTTTCCGGGTGCTCCAGTTTCCTCTCACTGTCCAAAGGTTAGGTGAATTGGCCATGCCAAATTGCCCATTGTATTCAGAGTTGCGTAGGTTAGGTATGTTAGTCAGGGGTAAATGTAGATTAATAGGGTAGGGGAATGGGTCTGGTTGGGTTATTCTTCAGAGGGTCGATGTGGACTTTTTGGGCCAAATGGCCTGTTTCCACCTTGTAGCGATTCTATAAAAGCTAAAGAATGGAAGGATTTAGCCGTGCAAAAATCACCAAAAAACTAACATCCAAGTTCAGAGGGTAATAGGGAAAGCAAACGGAATACCGGCTTTTATTTCAAAGGGAATGGAGCATGAAAGATTTTGCCAGAAAAATTCTACAAGATACTAGTCAGACCACAGCTGTGATACTGTAAACAATTTTGTTATCCTTCTCTAAGGAAATATATAGGAGGCAGTCCAGGGAAGGGCCACTAAATTAATGCCAGGTTTTAATGAACTGTCTTATGAGGAGAAGTTGAGTAGGTTGAACCTGTACGCTTCAGAATTTAAATCATTGAGAGGCAACCGTATCAAAACATAAGATTCTTAGGTAGCTTGACAGGTTGGGTACAGAAAGGTGGTTTCACCTTGTAGAAGAGACCAGGACATAGGGCATAATCTCAAAACAAGGAGTTGCACATTAAAGACAAAATGAAGAGAAATGTCTTCTCCCAGAGGGCAGTGATTCTGTGGGCTGTTTTATCAGAGAGAGCTGTTGAGGCTGGATCATCAAGCCTGTGATAGATAAATTTTTAGTCATTACGGGAATTGAGGTTTATGGGGTAAAAAGGCAGGAAAGTGGAGTTGAGGGTTATCAGATCAGTCAGGATCTCATTGACTATTTGGAGCAGAGTCAATAGAATGAGTGGCTTGGCTGTGTTCTCATGCAATTGACCAGACAGAATTTACAGAGGGTGATCGAAATCCTGAGTCCTATAACATTTCACATTTGAAAAATAACACAAATTCAATGTTCGATCCAGTTTCTGAATGTCTCGGTCAATGATTTAACTGTCCTGACCATTTGTTACCAACCCATTTGAACAAGGATATCAGCGTGGTGATATGATATGGATGATGGATTATCAATCACACATATCCTAGGACAGTTTTGCTATATACTGTGGACCTTTATCAGACCGTTTCCATTGGAGAACCTGGAAAACTTGAATCACATCAATAATACTGGCCACTGCTGTACTCCAAATCCTGAGCCAATGACAACTGGGAATTTGGAGTTGTTGATCACCGGCAGATAGTCTTACCTGCCATGGTATCGAGTGTTGCTAACTTGATTCCATGGAGACTGTAGTATGTCAAAAGATTGTCCTGTTGACTGACTTGGTGGTCCAAGCATTCATCACAATCTTTAATTACCTGTATGGTCAATGTCCTTCTGTTATTAGGTCAGACTGTTGTCTCACCTCTATCCCCATGGGACCCTCACGGGGCTGATAAATGATGTTAAGCCTCAGTGACCAAATGAGAATGAATCCCACTGGATATACAAATACCCTAGGCATGGACCAATGTGTTCTCAGATCCATAGGGATCTCCTGTTTGGTCTCTGGCTAACCATCAATAACAAATCTGCCACAGAGTTTGGAGGAGCATCTCCCTGTGCAGTTACTATCAGCTGTTCCAACTGAAGATTTATTGTTTTAGCATCCTAAGTTTACATACAGTATGTTCAGCTGGACAGAGAGTTATGTCTTGTTTATAAGTCAGAATCTTGAGATACCTCTGGAGTTGGGGTAGTGCTCTGGTAAGCAATTTTCTCCAAACCAATTTCAGCAGCTTATAATCTGTATCACCATCGGACAGCATGGTGGCTCAGTGGTTAGCACTGCTGCCTCATAGCACCAGGAACCCAGGTACAATTCCCGCCTCGGGCAACTGTCTATGTGCACGTTCTCCCAACCTCTCTCTCCACCCTCATCCTTCCCCCCCCAAACCCCATCCTTCCCCCCTACACCCCATCCTTTCCCTCGATCCTTTCCCCTCTTCCACATCGTTTCCCCCTTACTCCTCATCTTTGTCCCCTTCCCGAATCCTTCCCCCTTTCCTCCATCCTTTCACCCTTCTCCCCTTCTCCCCAACTGTCCCCTCTTCCTTTCTCCCATTCCCCCATCCTTTCCCCTTCCCTTCCCCCTTCGCACTCATCCTTTTCCCCATTTCCCCTCATCATTTCATCCCTTCCCCGTTATCCTGTCCCTCCTTCCTCCTCATACTTTCACCCCTTCCCCCAACCTTTCCCCAGTTCACCATCATCCTTTCCCTCCATCTTTCCCCTTCACCCATCCTTGCCCCCATCCATTCTCCTCCCAACTTTTTCCCCTTCCCATATCCCTTTCCCCACCCCATTCCTTCCCCCTGCCTCCCAACCCGTTCCCCTGCCCCTCCATCCTCCCTCCCGACCCCATCATTTCCCCTTCCCCCATCTTTTCCTCCTACCCCCATCTTTTCCTCCTTCCTCAATCTTTCCCCCCATCCTTGCCCCTTCCCCAATCCTTTCCCCACATCCTTGCCCCTCTTTCCCCAATCCTTGCTGCCGGTCCCCGATCCTTGTCCCGCTTCCCCTCTATCCTATCCCTCATCCTTCCCCTTTCCAATCCTTCCCACATCACCCAATCCTTTCCCCGATCCTTTCCCCCAACCCCATTCTTTCCCCCATCCTTTCCCACTTGGCCCCCTATCCTTCCCCCCCTCCCTCCATCCTTTCCCCCTTGGCCCCTATCCTTTCCACCATCCTTTTCCCACTTCCCCCTCCAACCCTTCCCCTACACCACTTCCTCCTTCACCACTTCCTCCTTCCACCTCCATCCTGTTCCCCTTCACCCCATCCTTTTCTCACATCCTTCCCCCCTTCTTGGCCCTTATCCTTGTCCCTTTCCTCAACTTTTCCCCCCTTTCCTCTCATCCTTTCCCCTTTTCCACCCATCTTTTCCCCCATTCACCCATCTTTTCCGCACATTCTTGCCCCCTTCCACATCCTTCCCCCCCATCATTACCTCTTCCCCTCTCCTTTCCCAGTTCCTCCCATCCTACCCCCTTCCCCATCCTTTCCCCCTTCCCTTAATCTTTTCCCGCTTCTCTGTCTTTTCCCCCTTCTCCCAACCCTATCCCTGCATCCTTGCTACCTTTCCCTACTCCTTGCCCCCCTTCACCCCAATCCTTGCCCACTCACCCTGTCCTTGGCCCCCTTCCCTTCCCAATCCTTCTCCTTCCCCCATTCCTTTCCGCTCCCCCCATCCTTTCACCCTTTCCCTCACATCCTTCCCCCCTAGGCCCCATCCTTTTTCCCCTTCACCTCTATGCCGTTCCCCTCCCTCCCTCCCTACCCTGTCCATACTTTCCCCCTTCTCCCATCCTTCCCCCACATCCTTGACCCCTTTCCCCAATTCTTGCCCCTTCACCCCCATTCTTTCCCCCTTCCCCTGTTCTTTTCCCCATTCTTCCATCCTTCCCCCACATTCTTGCCCCCTTCCCGCAATCCTTTCCCTGCATCCTTGCCCCCTTCACCCCAATCCTTGCCCACTCACCCTGTCCTTGGCCCCCTTCTTTCCACCCTTGCCCCCTTCCCCATCCTTCCCCTACCCCTCATCCTTGCCCCCTTCCCCCAATCCTTTCCCCAAATTCTTGCCCCCCTTTCCCCCAATCCTTGTCCCAGCTCTGCCATCCTTGTCCCGCCTCCCCCTATTCTTGCCCCCATCCTTCCCCCTTCCCAAAGCCCCATCCTTTCCCCTTTGCCCAACCTTTTCCCCTTCCCCCATCCTTCCCATATCTGTTCCCCCAGCTCCTATCCTTTTCCCCGACCCCATCCTTTCCCCCTTCCGTCATCCTTTCCCACCCCCCATCCTTGCCCCCTTTTCCCAATTCTTTCCTCCTTCCCCCAAATCCTTGCCCCCTTTCCCCAATCCTTTGCCCTTCTCTGATCCTTTCCTCCTTCCTTTCTGTCTCTTCCCCCCCTTGGCCCCCTATCCTTTTCCCCTTCCCCCTATCCTTTTCCCCTTCCCCCTATCCTTTTCCCACTTCGCCCTCCAATCCTTCCCCTCATCACTTCCCCTCCACCCTGTCCCCCTCCATCGCTTCCTCCTTCCACCTCCGTCCTTTCCCCCTGCACCCTTCCCCCTTCTCCCATCCTTGCCCCTTTCCCCCATCCTTCCCCCTTTCCCATCCATCTTTTCCCCGCATTCCTATCTCCTTCCCTATTCTTTCCCCGCCCCCATCATTACCATTCCCCCCATCCTTCCCCCTTTCTCACCCATCTTTTCCAGCTTCCCTGTCTTTTCTCTTTCTCCCATTCTTCCCACACATCCTTACCCACTTCCTCCAATCCTTGCCCCCGTCATCTCAATCCTTCCCCCTTAGCCCTATCCTTTCCGTTCTATCCTTCCCCCCTTGGCCCCATCCTTTTTCCCCTTCCCCTCCATGCCTTTCCCCTCCCTCCCTTTCCCCTCCATCCTTTCCACCTTCTCCCATCCTTCCCCGACATGCTTGTCCATTCCCCAATCGTTTCCCTGCATCCTTGCCCCCTTTCCCCAATCCTTGTCCTTTCACCATATCATTTCCCCCTTTTCCCATCCTTCCCTCACATTCTTGCCCCCTTCCCCAATCCTTTCCCTGAATCCTTGCCCCTCTTCACCCCAATCCTTGCCCACTCACCCTGTCCTTGGCCCCCTTCCCCCACCACTCAATCCTTCCCTTCCTCCATTTGTTTCCCCCCTTGGCCCCATCCATTCCCCTTTCTCCCTTCCCCCTCTATCCTCCCTGCCTTCACCCCATCCTTTCCCCGCATCCTTGCCCCCTTCCTCCCATCTGTTTCCCCCTTTCCCCTCCCTCGGTTTCCCCCTTCATCCCTTTCCTCTCCCTCGGTTCCCCCTCCATCCATTCTCCCTTTCCCTTTCATCCCTTTCTCCGCCCTCTCTTCCCCCTCTATCCATTTCCCTTTCCCCCTCCATCCCTTCCACCTTCACCTCTTCACCCTTCCATCGCTTCCCCCTTCCACCTCCATCCCTTCCCCTCCAGCCTTTCCCCTTCACCTTCCATCCTTTCCCCACATCCTTGCTGCCCTTCCCCATCTGTTTCCTCTTCCCCTCCCTCCCTTCCCCCCCATTTCCCCATCCCCAACTCCCTCCATCCCTTCCCCCTTCATCCCTTTCCCATCCATCTTTTCCCCGCATCCTTGCCCCCTTCCCCCATCCTTCGCTTTCCCACCCATCTTTTCCCCTTTCCCCATATCTTTGCCCACTGCCCCGAACCTTTTCACCTTCCAATCTTTCACCTTGCCCCCATCCTATCCCCTCACCCTTGCCACCCTTCCTTCAATCCTTTCACCCCTCCCCATCCTTTCCCCTTCCTCCATCCCTACCCTCCTCCCCTTCCCCCAATCCTTTCCCCCTTCCTATCCCCCCATCCTTGCCTCCTTCACACCATCCTTCCCTCACTCCTTTTACCTCACCCCCATCCTTTCCCCTTCCCCATCCCCATCCTTTCTGCCCATCCCCGATCCGTTCCCCCATCCTTTCCCCTTCCTCCATCCCTTTCCCCTTCCATCCCTTCCGCCTCCATCCCTTTGCCCCTTTCACCAATCCTTCCCACACAATCCTTTCCCCCTTCCCCCACAATTCTCCCCATCCTAACACCTCTCCTTCCTCCTCCTTCTCCCCTGACTTCACTCCTTCTCCTCCTTTTTCCGCTCGCTCCTTCCTTCTCCCCGCCCCACATTCTCCCTCCTATCCTCCCCCTGCACTCCCCCTCCTCTCCTCCACTGCACTCTCCCTTCTCTCCCCCCTCAATCTCCCCCTCCGCACTCTCCCTCCTCTCCCCCTGCACTCTCCCTCCTCCGCACTCTCCCTCCTCTCCTCCCCTACACTCTCCCTCCTCTCCTCACCTCTACACTCTCCCTCCTCTCGCCCCGCACTCTCCCTCCTCTCCTCCACCCGCACACTCCCTCCTTTCCTCCCCCGCACTCTCCCTCCTCTCCTCCCCCGCACTCTTCCTCCTCTCCTCCCCCGCACTCCCATCCCCCTCCTATCCTCCCCCGCACTCCCCAATCCCCTCCTCTCCTCCCCAGCATTCCCCATCCCCTTCCTCTCCTCCCCCGCACTCTCCCTCCTCTCTTCCCCTTCCCTGCACTCTCCCTCCCATCCCCCGCACTCTCCATCCCATCCCCCGCACTCTCCCTCCTCTCCCCCGCACTCTCCCTCCTCTCCCCCGCACTATCCCTCCTCTCCTCCCCTGCACTCTTCCTCCTCTCCTCCCCCCGCACTCTCCCTCCTCCTCCGCACTCTCCCTCCTCTCCCCCCGCACTCTCCCTCCTCTCCTCCCCCCACACACTCCCTCCTCTCCTCCCCCGCACTCCCCATCCCCCTCCTCTCCCCCGCACTCTCCCTCCTCTCCTCCCGCACTCTCCCTCCTCTCCTCACCTCCTCCGCTCTCCGTCCTCTCCCTCCTCGCACTCTCCCTCCTCACCCCGCACTCTCCCCACTCTCCCTCCCGCACTCCCCCTCCTCTCCTCCCCCCCGCACTCTCCCTCCTCTCCTCCCCCGCGCACTCCCCCCTCTCCTACACTGTACTTTCCCTCCTCTCCCTCCTCTCCTCACCTCCTCCGCACTCTCCGTCCTCTCCCCCCGCACTCTCCCTCCTCTCCTCGCCGCACTCTCCCTCCTCTCCTCCCCCGCACTCTTCCTCCTCTCCTCACCTCCCCGCACTCTCTTCCTCTCTTCCCCTGCACACTTCCTCGTCTCCTCCCACCTGCACTCTCCCTCCTCCTCCCCGCATCTCCCTCCTCCTCCCCCGCACTCTCCCTCCTTTCCCACCCTCCACTCCCCCTCCTCTCCCCCCGCACTCTCCCTCCTCTCCTCCCCCCCCGCACTCTCCTTCCTCTCCTCCCCAACACTCTCCTTCCTCTTCTCCCCCCTGCACTCTCCCTCCTTTCCTCACCTCCTCCGCTCTCTCCGTCCTCTCCCTCCTCGCACTCTCCCTCCTCTCCCCCGCACTCTCCTTCCTCTCCTCCCCCTGCACTCTCCCTCCTCCCCTCTCCTCCTCCCGCACTCTCCCTCCTCTCCTCCTCCCGCACTCTTCCTCTTCCTCTCCTCCCCCCGCAATCTCGCTCCTCTCCCCCCCCCCCGCACTCTCCATCCTCTCCTCACCTCCCCCGCACTGTCCTCCCCCTGCACACTTCCTCCTCTCCTCTCCCCGCACTCTCCCTCCTGTCCTCCCCCGCATTCCCCATCCCCCTCCTCTCATCCCCGGCACTCTCCCTCCCCTCCTCCCCCCGCACTCTCCCTCCTCTCCTCCCCCGCACTCTCCCTTCTCTCCTCCCCCCCCGCACTCTTGCTCCTCTCCCCCCCCCGCACTCTCCATCCTCTCCTCACCTCCCCCGCACTGTCCTCCCCCTGCACACTTCCTCCTCTCCTCTCCCCGCACTCTCCCTCCTGTCCTCCCCCGCATTCCCCATCCCCCTCCTCTCATCCCCGGCACTCTCCCTCCCCTCCTCCTCCCGCACTCTCCCTCCTCTCCTCCCCCGCACTCTCCCTTCTCTCCTCCCCCCCGCACTCTTGCTCCTCTCCCCCCCCCGCACTCTCCATCCTCTCCTCACCTCCCCCGCACTGTCCTCCCCCTGCACACTTCCTCCTCTCCTTCCCCCCCGCACTCTCCCTCCTCTCATCCCCGCACTCTCCCACCTCTCCTCCACCGCACTCCCCATCCCTCTCCTCTCCTCCCCAGCATTCCCCATCCCCTTCCTCTCCTCCCCCGCACTCTCCCTCCTCTCCTCCCCTTCCCTGCACTCTCCCTCCCATCCCCCGCACTCTCCCTCCCATCCCCCGCACTCTCCCTCCTCTCCCCCGCACTATCCCTCCTCTCCTCCCCTGCACTCTTCCTCCTCTCCTCCCCCCGCACTCTCCCTCCTCCTCCGCAATCTCCCTCCTCTCCCCCGCACTCTCCCTCCTCTCCTCCCGCACTCTCCCTCCTCTCCTCACCTCCTCCGCTCTCCGTCCTCTCCCTCCTCTCCCCCGCACTCTCCCTCCCGCACTCCCCCTCCTCTCCTCCCCCCCGCACTCTCCCTCCTCTCCTCCCCCGCGCACTCCCCCCTTTCCTACACTGTACTCTCCCTCCTCTCCCACGCACTCTCCCTCCTCTCCTCACCTCCTCCGCACTCTCCGTCCTCTCCCCCCGCACTCTCCCTCCTCTCCTCGCCGCACTCTCCCTCCTCTACTCCCCCCGCACTCTTCCTCCTCTCCTCACCTCCCCGCACTCTCTTCCCCTGCACTCTTCCTCGTTTCCTCCCACCTGCACTCTCCCTCCTCCTCCCCGCATCTCCCTCCTCCTCCCCCGCACTCTCCCTCCTCTCCTCCCCCCCGCACTCTCATTCCTCTCCTCCCCCACACTCTCCTTCCTCTTCTCCCCCCTGCACTCTCCCTCCTTTCCTCACCTCCTCCGCTCTCTCCGTCCTCTCCCCCGCACTCTCCTTCCTCTCCTCCCCCTGCACTCTCCCTCCTCCCCTCTCCTCCCCCCGCACTCTTCCTCTTCCTCTCCTCCCCCCGCAATCTCGCTCCTCTCCCCCCCCCCGCACTCTCCATCCTCTCCTCACCCGCACTGTCCTCCCCCTGCACACTTCCTCCTCTCCTCTCCTCTCCCCGCACTCTCCCTCCTCTCCTCCCCCGCATTCCCCATCCCCCTCCTCTCATCCCCGGCACTCTCCCTCCCCTCCTCTCCCCCCGCACTCTCCCTCCTCTCCTCCCCCCCCGCACTCTCCTTCCTCTCCTCCCCAACACTCTCCTTCCTCTTCTCCCCCCTGCACTCTCCCTCCTTTCCTCACCTCCTCCGCTCTCTCCGTCCTCTCCCTCCTCGCACTCTCCCTCCTCTCCCCCGCACTCTCCTTCCTCTCCTCCCCCTGCACTCTCCCTCCTCCCCTCTCCTCCTCCCGCACTCTCCCTCCTCTCCTCCTCCCGCACTCTTCCTCTTCCTCTCCTCCCCCCGCAATCTCGCTCCTCTCCCCCCCCCCGCACTCTCCATCCTCTCCTCACCTCCCCCGCACTGTCCTCCCCCTGCACACTTCCTCCTCTCCTCTCCCCGCACTCTCCCTCCTGTCCTCCCCCGCATTCCCCATCCCCCTCCTCTCATCCCCGGCACTCTCCCTCCCCTCCTCCCCCCGCACTCTCCCTCCTCTCCTCCCCCGCACTCTCCCTTCTCTCCTCCCCCCCCGCACTCTTGCTCCTCTCCCCCCCCCGCACTCGCCATCCTCTCCTCACCTCCCCCGCACTGTCCTCCCCCTGCACACTTCCTCCTCTCCTCTCCCCGCACTCTCCCTCCTGTCCTCCCCCGCATTCCCCATCCCCCTCCTCTCATCCCCGGCACTCTCCCTCCCCTCCTCCTCCCGCACTCTCCCTCCTCTCCTCCCCCGCACTCTCCCTTCTCTCCTCCCCCCCGCACTCTTGCTCCTCTCCCCCCCCCCGCACTCTCCATCCTCTCCTCACCTCCCCCGCACTGTCCTCCCC
Source organism: Chiloscyllium plagiosum (assembly GCF_037043375.1). Lineage (NCBI taxonomy): Eukaryota > Metazoa > Chordata > Chondrichthyes > Orectolobiformes > Hemiscylliidae > Chiloscyllium > Chiloscyllium plagiosum. The sequence goes on from NW_028270177.1 coordinate 42,218,586, forward strand.
CTGCACACTTCCTCCTCTCCTTCCCCCCCGCACTCTCCCTCCTCTCATCCCCGCACTCTCCCACCTCTCCTCCACCGCACTCCCCATCCCTCTCCTCTCCTCCCCAGCATTCCCCATCCCCTTCCTCTCCTCCCCCGCACTCTCCCTCCTCTCCTCCCCTTCCCTGCACTCTCCCTCCCATCCCCCGCACTCTCCCTCCCATCCCCCGCACTCTCCCTCCTCTCCCCCGCACTATCCCTCCTCTCCTCCCCTGCACTCTTCCTCCTCTCCTCCCCCCGCACTCTCCCTCCTCCTCCGCAATCTCCCTCCTCTCCCCCGCACTCTCCCTCCTCTCCTCCCGCACTCTCCCTCCTCTCCTCACCTCCTCCGCTCTCCGTCCTCTCCCTCCTCTCCCCCGCACTCTCCCTCCCGCACTCCCCCTCCTCTCCTCCCCCCCGCACTCTCCCTCCTCTCCTCCCCCGCGCACTCCCCCCTTTCCTACACTGTACTCTCCCTCCTCTCCCACGCACTCTCCCTCCTCTCCTCACCTCCTCCGCACTCTCCGTCCTCTCCCCCCGCACTCTCCCTCCTCTCCTCCCCCCGCACTCTTCCTCCTCTCCTCACCTCCCCGCACTCTCTTCCCCTGCACTCTTCCTCGTTTCCTCCCACCTGCACTCTCCCTCCTCCTCCCCGCATCTCCCTCCTCCTCCCCCGCACTCTCCCTCCTCTCCTCCCCCCCGCACTCTCATTCCTCTCCTCCCCCACACTCTCCTTCCTCTTCTCCCCCCTGCACTCTCCCTCCTTTCCTCACCTCCTCCGCTCTCTCCGTCCTCTCCCCCGCACTCTCCTTCCTCTCCTCCCCCTGCACTCTCCCTCCTCCCCTCTCCTCCCCCCGCACTCTTCCTCTTCCTCTCCTCCCCCCGCAATCTCGCTCCTCTCCCCCCCCCCGCACTCTCCATCCTCTCCTCACCCGCACTGTCCTCCCCCTGCACACTTCCTCCTCTCCTCTCCTCTCCCCGCACTCTCCCTCCTCTCCTCCCCCGCATTCCCCATCCCCCTCCTCTCATCCCCGGCACTCTCCCTCCCCTCCTCCCCCCGCACTCTCCCTCCTCTCCTCCCCCGCACTCTCCCTTCTCTCCTCCCCTCCGCACTCTTGCTCCTCTCCCCCCCCGCACTCTCCATCCTCTCCTCACCTCCCCCGCACTCTCCTCCCCCTGCATACTTCCTCCTCTCCTTCCCCCCCGCACTCTCCCTCCTCTCATCCCCGCACTCTCCCACCTCTCCTCCCCCGCACTCCCCATCCCCCTCCTCTCCTCCCCAGCATTCCCCATCCCCTTCCTCTCCTCCCCCGCACTCTCCCTCCTCTCCTCCCCTTCCCTGCACTCTCCCTCCCATCCCCCGCACTCTCCCTCCCATCCCCCGCACTCTCCCTCCTCTCCCCCGCACTATCCCTCCTCTCCTCCCCTGCACTCTTCCTCCTCTCCTCCTCCCGCACTCTCCCTCCTCCTCCGCACTCTCCCTCCTATCCCCCGCACTCTCCCTCCTCTCCTCCCCCCACACACTCACTCCTATCCTCCCCCGCACTCCCCATCCCCCCCCTCTCCCCCGCACTCTCCCTCCTCTCCTCCCGCACTCTCCCTCCTCTCACCTCCTCCGCTCTCCGTCCTCGCACTCTCCCTCCTCTCCCCCGCACTCTCCCTCCTCTCCTCCTCCGCGCACTCCCCCCTCTCCTACATTGTACTCTCCCTCCTCTCCCCCGCACTCTCCCTCCTCTCCTCACCTCCTCCGCACTCTCCGTCCTCTCCCCCCGCACTCTCCCTCCTCTCATCCCCCGCACTCTCCCACCTCTCCTCCCCTGCACTCCCCATCCCCCTCCTCTCGTTCCCAGCATTCCCCATCTCCTTCCTCTCCTCCCCCGCACTCTTCCTCCTCTCCTCCCCTTCCCTGCACTCTCCCTCCCATCCCCCGCACTCTCCCTCCCATCCCCCGCACTCTCCCTCCTCTCCCCCGCACTATCCCTCCTCTCCTCCCCTGCACTCTTCATCCTCTCCTCCCCCGCACTCTCCCTCCTCCTTCGCACTCTCCCTCCTCTCCCCCCGCACTCTCCCTCCTCTCCTCCCCCCACACACTCCCTCCTCTCCTCTCCTCGCCGCACTCTCCCTCCTCTCCTCCCCCCGCACTCTTCCTCCTCTCCTCACCTCACTCTCTTCCTCTCTTCCCCTGCACTCTTCCTCGTCTCCTCCCACCTGCACTCTCCCTCCTCCTCTCCCGCACTCTCCCTCCTTTCCCACCCTCCACTCCCCCCGCACTCTCCCTCCACTCCTTCCCCCCGCACTCTCCTTCCTCTCCTCCCCCACACTCTCCTTCCTCTTCTCCCCCCTGCACTCTCCCTCCTTTCCTCACCTCCTCCGCTCTCTCCGTCCTCTCCCTCCTCGCACTCTCCCTCCTCTCCCCCACACTCTCCTTCCTCTTCTCCCCCCTGCACTCTCCCTCCTTTCCTAACCTCCTCCGCGCTCTCCCTCCTCTCCTCCCCCGCACTCTTCCGCTTCCTCCTTTCCTCTCCTCCCTCCGCATTCTCGCTCCTCTCCCTCCCCCGCACTCTACATCCTCTCCTCACCTCCCCCGCACTCTCCTCCCCCTGCACACTTCCTCCTCTCCTCTCCCCGCACTCTCCCTCCTCCCCTCTCCTCCCTGCACTCTCCCTCCTCTCCTCCCCCGCATTCCCCATCCCCCTCCTCTCATCCCCGGCACTCTCCCTCCCCTCCTCCCCCTGCACTCTCCCTCCTCTCCTCCCCCGCACTCTCCCTTCTCTCCTCCCACCCGCACTCTTGCTCCTCTCCCCCACCCGCACTCTCCATCCTCTCCTCACCTCCCCCGCACTCTCCTCCCCCTGCACACTTCCTCCTCTCCTTCCCCACCGCACTCTCCCTCCTCCCATCCCACGCACTCTCCCACCTCTCCTCCCCCCGCACTCTCCCTCCTCCCCTGCACTCTCCCTCCTCTCCTCCCCCGCACTCTCCCTTCTCTCCTCCCACCCGCACTCTTGCTCCTCTCCCCCACCCGCACTCTCCATCCTCTCCTTACCTCCCCCGCACTCTCCTCCCCCTGCACACTTCCTCCTCTCCTTCCCCCCCGCACTCTCCCTCCTCTCATCCCACGCACTCTCGCACCTCTCCTCCCCCCGCACTCTCCCTCCTCCCCTGCACTCTCCCTCCTCTCTCCCCGCACTCTCCCTCCTCTCCTCCCCCGCACTCCCCATCCCCCTCCTCTCCCCAGCACTCTCCCTCCTCTCCTCCACTGCACTCTCCCTCTTCTCCTCCACTGCACTCTCCCTCCTCTCCCCTCGCACTCTCCCTCCTCTATTCCCCCGCACTCTCCCTCCTCTATTGCCCCGCACTCTCCCTCCTCTCTTCCCCCCGCACTCTCCCTCCTCTCCTCCCCTGCACTCTCCCTCCTCTCCACCCCTTGCCCTCTCCCTCCTCTCCTCCCCCTGCCCTCTCCCTCCTCTCCTTCCCACCCGCACTCTCCCTCCTCTCCTCCCCCGCACTCCCCATCCCCCTCCTCTCCCCAGCACTCTCCCTCCTCTCCTCCCCCCGCACTCTCCCTCCTCCCCTGCACTCTCCCTCCTCTCTCCCCGCACTCTCCCTCCTCTCCTCCCCCGCACTCCCCATCCCCCTCCTCTCCCCAGCACTCTCCCTCCTCTCCTCCACTGCACTCTCCCTCTTCTCCTCCACTGCACTCTCCCTCCTCTCCCCTCGCACTCTCCCTCCTCTATTCCCCCGCACTCTCCCTCCTCTATTGCCCCGCACTCTCCCTCCTCTCTTCCCCCGCACTCTCCCTCCTCTCCTCCCCTGCACTCTCCCTCCTCTCCTCCCCCTGCCCTCTCCCTCCTCTCCTCCCCCTGCCCTCTCCCTCCTCTCCTTCCCTTCCGCACTCTCACTCCTCTCCTCCCCCGCACTCCCCATCCCCCTCCTCTCCCCAGCACTCTCCCTCCTCTCCTCCACTGCACTCTCCCTCTTCTCCTCCACTGCACTCTCCTTCCTCTCCCCCTGCACTCTCCCTCCTCTCCTCCACTGCACTCTCCTTCCTCTCCCCCTGCACTCTCCCTCCTCTCCTCCCCCCCGCACTCTCATTCCTCTCCTCCCCCACACTCTCCTTCCTCTTCTCCCCCCTGCACTCTCCCTCCTTTCCTCACCTCCTCCGCTCTCTCCGTCCTCTCCCCCGCACTCTCCTTCCTCTCCTCCCCCTGCACTCTCCCTCCTCCCCTCTCCTCCCCCCGCACTCTTCCTCTTCCTCTCCTCCCCCCGCAATCTCGCTCCTCTCCCCCCCCCCGCACTCTCCATCCTCTCCTCACCCGCACTGTCCTCCCCCTGCACACTTCCTCCTCTCCTCTCCTCTCCCCGCACTCTCCCTCCTCTCCTCCCCCGCATTCCCCATCCCCCTCCTCTCATCCCGGCACTCTCCCTCCCCTCCTCTCCCCCCGCACTCTCCCTCCTCTCCTCCCCCCCCGCACTCTCCTTCCTCTCCTCCCCAACACTCTCCTTCCTCTTCTCCCCCCTGCACTCTCCCTCCTTTCCTCACCTCCTCCGCTCTCTCCGTCCTCTCCCTCCTCGCACTCTCCCTCCTCTCCCCCGCACTCTCCTTCCTCTCCTCCCCCTGCACTCTCCCTCCTCCCCTCTCCTCCTCCCGCACTCTCCCTCCTCTCCTCCTCCCGCACTCTTCCTCTTCCTCTCCTCCCCCCGCAATCTCGCTCCTCTCCCCCCCCCCGCACTCTCCATCCTCTCCTCACCTCCCCCGCACTGTCCTCCCCCTGCACACTTCCTCCTCTCCTCTCCCCGCACTCTCCCTCCTGTCCTCCCCCGCATTCCCCATCCCCCTCCTCTCATCCCCGGCACTCTCCCTCCCCTCCTCCCCCCGCACTCTCCCTCCTCTCCTCCCCCGCACTCTCCCTTCTCTCCTCCCCCCCCGCACTCTTGCTCCTCTCCCCCCCCCGCACTCTCCATCCTCTCCTCACCTCCCCCGCACTGTCCTCCCCCTGCACACTTCCTCCTCTCCTCTCCCCGCACTCTCCCTCCTGTCCTCCCCCGCATTCCCCATCCCCCTCCTCTCATCCCAGCACTCTCCCTCCCCTCCTCCTCCCGCACTCTCCCTCCTCTCCTCCCCCGCACTCTCCCTTCTCTCCTCCCCCCCGCACTCTTGCTCCTCTCCCCCCCCCGCACTCTCCATCCTCTCCTCACCTCCCCCGCACTGTCCTCCCCCTGCACACTTCCTCCTCTCCTTCCCCCCCGCACTCTCCCTCCTCTCATCCCCGCACTCTCCCACCTCTCCTCCACCGCACTCCCCATCCCTCTCCTCTCCTCCCCAGCATTCCCCATCCCCTTCCTCTCCTCCCCCGCACTCTCCCTCCTCTCCTCCCCTTCCCTGCACTCTCCCTCCCATCCCCCGCACTCTCCCTCCCATCCCCCGCACTCTCCCTCCTCTCCCCCGCACTATCCCTCCTCTCCTCCCCTGCACTCTTCCTCCTCTCCTCCCCCCGCACTCTCCCTCCTCCTCCGCAATCTCCCTCCTCTCCCCCGCACTCTCCCTCCTCTCCTCCCGCACTCTCCGCACTCTCCCTCCTCTCCTCACCTCCTCCGCTCTCCGTCCTCTCCCTCCTCTCCCCCGCACTCTCCCTCCCGCACTCCCCCTCCTCTCCTCCCCCCCGCACTCTCCCTCCTCTCCTCCCCCGCGCGCACTCCCCCCTTTCCTACACTGTACTCTCCCTCCTCTCCCACGCACTCTCCCTCCTCTCCTCACCTCCTCCGCACTCTCCGTCCTCTCCCCCCCGCACTCTCCCTCCTCTCCTCGCCGCACTCTCCCTCCTCTCCTCCCCCCGCACTCTTCCTCCTCTCCTCACCTCCCCGCACTCTCTTCCCCTGCACTCTTCCTCGTTTCCTCCCACCTGCACTCTCCCTCCTCCTCCCCGCATCTCCCTCCTCCTCCCCCGCACTCTCCCTCCTCTCCTCCCCCCCACACTCTCATTCCTCTCCTCCCCCACACTCTCCTTCCTCTTCTCCCCCCTGCACTCTCCTCCTTTCCTCACCTCCTCCGCTCTCTCCGTCCTCTCCCCCGCACTTTCCTTCCTCTCCTCCCCCCTGCACTCTCCCTCCTCCCCTCTCCTCCCCCCGCACTCTTCCTCTTCCTCTCCTCCCCCGCAATCTCGCTCCTCTCCCCCCCCCCGCACTCTCCATCCTCTCCTCACCCGCACTGTCCTCCCCCTGCACACTTCCTCCTCTCCTCTCCTCTCCCCGCACTCTCCCTCCTCTCCTCCCCCGCATTCCCCATCCCCCTCCTCTCATCCCCGGCACTCTCCCTCCCCTCCTCCCCCCCGCACTCTCCCTCCTCTCCTCCCCCGCACTCTCCCTTCTCTCCTCCCCTCCGCACTCTTGCTCCTCTCCCCCCCCGCACTCTCCATCCTCTCTCACCTCCCCCGCACTCTCCTCCCCCTGCATACTTCCTCCTCTCCTTCCCCCCCGCACTCTCCCTCCTCTCATCCCCGCACTCTCCCACCTCTCCTCCCCCGCACTCCCCATCCCCCTCCTCTCCTCCCCAGCATTCCCCATCCCCTTCCTCTCCTCCCCCGCACTCTCCCTCCTCTCCTCCCTTCCCTGCACTCTCCCTCCCATCCCCCGCACTCTCCCTCCCATCCCCCGCACTCTCCCTCCTCTCCCCCGCACTATCCCTCCTCTCCTCCCCTGCACTCTTCCTCCTCTCCTCCCCCCGCACTCTCCCTCCTCCTCCGCACTCTCCCTCCTATCCCCCGCACTCTCCCCTCCTCTCCTCCCCCCACACACTCACTCCTATCCTCCCCCGCACTCCCCATCCCCCCCCTCTCCCCCGCACTCTCCCTCCTCTCCTCCCGCACTCTCCCTCCTCTCACCTCCTCCGCTCTCCGTCCTCGCACTCTCCCTCCTCCTCTCCCCCGCACTCTCCCTCCTCTCCTCCTCCGCGCACTCCCCCCTCTCCTACACTGTACTCTCCCTCCTCTCCCCCGCACTCTCCCTCCTCTCCTCACCTCCTCCGCACTCTCCGTCCTCTCCCCCCGCACTCTCCCTCCTCTCATCCCCCGCACTCTCCCCACCTCTCCTCCCCTGCACTCCCCATCCCCCTCCTCTCGTTCCCAGCATTCCCCATCTCCTTCCTCTCCTCCCCCGCACTCTTCCTCCTCTCCTCCCCTTCCCTGCACTCTCCCTCCCATCCCCCGCACTCTCCCTCCCATCCCCCGCACTCTCCCTCCTCTCCCCCCGCACTATCCCTCCTCTCCTCCCCTGCACTCTTCATCCTCTCCTCCCCCGCACTCTCCCTCCTCCTTCGCACTCTCCCTCCTCTCCCCCCGCACTCTCCCTCCTCTCCTCCCCCCACACACTCCCTCCTCTCCTCTCCTCGCCGCACTCTCCCTCCTCTCCTCCCCCCCGCACTCTTCCTCCTCTCCTCACCTCACTCTCTTCCTCTCTTCCCCTGCACTCTTCCTCGTCTCCTCCCACCTGCACTCTCCCTCCTCCTCTCCCGCACTCTCCCTCCTTTCCCACCCTCCACTCCCCCCGCACTCTCCCTCCACTCCTTCCCCCCGCACTCTCCTTCCTCTCCTCCCCACACTCTCCTTCCTCTTCTCCCCCCTGCACTCTCCCTCCTTTCCTCACCTCCTCCGCTCTCTCCGTCCCTCTCCCTCCTCGCACTCTCCCTCCTCTCCCCCACACTCTCCTTCCTCTTCTCCCCCCCTGCACTCTCCCTCCTTTCCTAACCTCCTCCGCGCTCTCCCTCCTCTCCTCCCCCGCACTCTTCCGCTTCCTCCTTTCCTCTCCTCCCTCCGCATTCTCGCTCCTCTCCCTCCCCCGCACTCTACATCCTCTCCTCACCTCCCCCGCACTCTCCTCCCCCTGCACACTTCCTCCTCTCCTCTCCCCGCACTCTCCCTCCTCCCTCTCCTCCCTGCACTCTCCCTCCTCTCCTCCCCCGCATTCCCCATCCCCCTCCTCTCATCCCCGGCACTCTCCCTCCCCTCCTCCCCCTGCACTCTCCCTCCTCTCCTCCCCCGCACTCTCCTTCTCTCCTCCCACCCGCACTCTTGCTCCTCTCCCCCACCCGCACTCTCCATCCTCTCCTCACCCACCTCCCCCGCACTCTCCTCCCCCTGCACACTTCCTCCTCTCCTTCCCCACCGCACTCTCCCTCCTCCCATCCCACGCACTCTCCCACCTCTCCTCCCCCCGCACTCTCCCTCCTCCCCTGCACTCTCCCTCCTCTCCTCCCCCGCACTCTCCCTTCTCTCCTCCCACCCGCACTCTTGCTCCTCTCCCCCACCCGCACTCTCCATCCTCTCCTTACCTCCCCGCACTCTCCTCCCCCTGCACACTTCCTCCTCTCCTTCCCCCCCGCACTCTCCCTCCTCTCATCCCACGCACTCTCGCACCTCTCCTCCCCCCGCACTCTCCCTCCTCCCCTGCACTCTCCCTCCTCTCTCCCCGCACTCTCCCTCCTCTCCTCCCCCGCACTCCCCATCCCCCTCCTCTCCCCAGCACTCTCCCTCCTCTCCTCCACTGCACTCTCCCTCTTCTCCTCCACTGCACTCTCCCTCCTCTCCCCTCGCACTCTCCCTCCTCTATTCCCCCGCACTCTCCCTCCTCTATTGCCCCGCACTCTCCCCTCCTCTCTTCCCCCCGCACTCTCCCTCCTCTCCTCCCCTGCACTCTCCCTCCTCTCCACCCCCTTGCCCTCTCCCTCCTCTCCTCCCCCTGCCCCTCTCCCCTCCTCTCCTTCCCACCGCACTCTCCCTCCTCTCCTCCCCGCACTCCCCATCCCCCTCCTCTCCCCAGCACTCTCCCTCCTCTCCTCCCCCGCACTCTCCCTCCTCCCCTGCACTCTCCCTCCTCTCTCCCCGCACTCTCCCTCCTCTCCTCCCCCGCACTCCCCATCCCCCTCCTCTCCCCAGCACTCTCCCTCCTCTCCTCCACTGCACTCTCCCTCTTCTCCTCCACTGCACTCTCCCTCCTCTCCCCTCGCACTCTCCCTCCTCTATTCCCCCGCACTCTCCCTCCTCTATTGCCCCGCACTCTCCCTCCTCTCTTCCCCCCGCACTCTCCCTCCTCTCCTCCCCTGCACTCTCCCTCCTCTCCTCCCCCTGCCCTCTCCCTCCTCTCCTCCCCCTGCCCTCTCCCTCCTCTCCTTCCCTTCCGCACTCTCACTCCTCTCCTCCCCCGCACTCCCCATCCCCCTCCTCTCCCCAGCACTCTCCCTCCTCTCCTCCACTGCACTCTCCCCTCTTCTCCTCCACTGCACTCTCCTTCCTCTCCCCCCGCACTCTCCCTCCTCTCCTCCACTGCACTCTCCCTCTTCTCCTCCACTGCACTCTCCTTCCTCTCCCCCTGCACTCTCCCTCCTCTCCTCCCCCCGCACTCTCCTCCTCTCCTCCCCCGCACTCCCCATCCCTCTCCTCTCCCCAGCACTCTCCCTCCTCTCCTCCACTGCACTCTTCTCTTCTCCTCCACTGCACTCTCCTTCCTCTCCCCCCTGCACTCTCCCTCCTTTCCTCCCCCGCACTCTCCCTCCTCTCCTCCCCCGCACTCTCCCCTCCTCTCCTCAGCTCCTCCGCACTCTCCCTCCTCTCCTCCCCCGCACTCTCCCTCCTCTCCTCACCTCCCCGCACTCTCCTTCCTCTCCTCCCCCCGCACTCTCCCCTCCTCTCCTCACCTCCCCGCACTCTCCATCCTCTCCTCACCTCCCCCGCACTCTTTCTCCTCTCCTCTCTTCGCCCCCGGACTCTCCTTCCTCTCCTCCCCCGCACTCTCCCTCGTCTCCCCCCTTGAACTCTCCCTCCCCCCTCCTCTCCCCCGCACTCTCCCTCCTCTCCTCACCTCCTCCGCACTCTCCGTCCTCTCCTCACCTCCTCCGCACTCTCCGTCCTCTCCCCCCGCACTCTCCCTCCTCTCCTCGCCGCACTCTCCTTCCTCTCTTCCCCCCGCACTCTTCCTCTCCTCCCCCCACACTCTCCCTCCTCTCCCCCCCACACTCTCCCCCCAGACTCTCCTTCCTCTCCTCCCCCGCACTCTCCCTTCTCCCCGCACTCTCCCTCCTCTCCTCCCCCCGCACTCTCCTCCACCTCCCCCCGCACTCTCCATCCTCTCCCACTCTCCATTCTCCCTCCTCTCCTCCCCCCAACACTCCCCCCTCTCCTGCACTGTACTCTCCCTCCTCTCCCCCCGCACTCTACTCCTCTCCTCACCTGCACTCTCCCTCTTCTCCTCCCCCGCACTCTCCCTCCTCTCCTCACCTTCCCGCACTCTCCTTCCTCTCCTCCCCCCGTACTCTCCCTCTCTCTCCCCCCGCACTCTCCCTCCTCTCTTCATCCCCGGACTCTCCTTCTTCTCCTTCCCCGCACTCTCCCTCCTCTCCTCTCCCCGCACTCTCCCTCCTCCTCTCCCCGCACTCTCCCTCCTCCTCTCCCCGCACTCTCCTCCCTCCTCCTCTCCCCGAACTCTCCCTCCTCCTCCCCCCGCACTCTCCCTCCTCCCCCCCGCACTCTCTCTCCTCTCCCACCCTCCACTTCGCCTCCTCTCCTCCCCTGCACATTCCCTTTTTCCCCCCGCACTCTCCCCACTCCCCCTTCCTCTCTTCCCCCCTGCACTCTCCCTCCTCTCCCTCCTCCAGCACTCTTCCTCCTCTCCCTCCCCGCACTCTCCTTCCTCTCCCCCCCGCACTCTCCATCCTCTCCCCACCTCCCCCGCACTCTCCCCCTCCCCTCCCCCCGCACTCTCCCTCCTCTCCCCCCGCACTCGCCCTCCTCTCCTCCACTGCACTCTCTCTCCCTCTCCCCCCCCTCTCTCCCCCCCGGGGACTCTCCTTCCTCTCCTCCCCCACACTCTCCCTCGCCTCCCCCCTCCCACTCTTTCTCTCCCCCACCCGCACTCTCCCTCCTCTCCTCCCCCCGCAATCTCCCGCCTCCCTCCCCCCGCACTCTCCCCCCTCTCCTTCCTCGCACTC